>NW_017307319.1:450939-456349 GCF_000935625.1 Nanorana parkeri
CGGAGAACGTCAGACCTGCAGGCTGCATACAAGTAATCTCGGCAACATTGCCGGGATCACTTGTAGAAAACAAGCAGTGGCTTACCCGCTGTACATTTAGCTCTGCTTGCCCAAAGCAGGGCTAAATGTAGAAAACAACTACCCGCCTATTGCCCAGAACTGCATGTCCCAGGCATCGGGAGGTAGGAATTCCACATCCCTGCTGCCCTTCTACTCCCTGCTGCCCCAGGGTCGGGCCTTGGTTGGTCTTGTGTGAAATCCGGTCCTGTCCCTGGGCAAAGATGAAGCCCAACTCCGGGCTCCGTGCTCTCCCACCATAGGCTTGCCCCTTCGTGAGGACCCCTTTCTCTGATGTCTTTTGGTTGACCATTCATGGAATGAACTTAAGAAATACAGAGCTGTGTGTGGTCATTCCTCCTCCATAGCATCCAGCCTAAAACATTTTTTCTAAAATTTTTGGATAGAGTGGGAGCATGAGGAACTCGAAAAGGGTTTTTATTTCTTTCTGGGTGCATTTCTCATGACTTCCTGTCCTAAACATAACAGGAAGTGAGTGGAAAACAAATCTTCAATAGTTTTCTTAGAACTGATCATTCCATTCTACTCCTGTTGCGGTGAAGACTGTAATATTATGAATTTTACCATTTTCTGTCTCATTTACAATTGTCATCATTACAAATAAAGAGGGATTTCTCCAATTGAGGCACAGGCAGCAATAACAAACCTGAGAGATGTTTGAACTATTCTCCAACTCCATCCAAGATTGAGACTATGGGGGTTATTCACTCAGCTGCCAAAGGCAGCCGAGTGAATAACCGAGCTGAAGTGAACAGCGTTCGGCTATTCGCTTTGGCTCTGTATGGCTGATTCCAGCCATACGTCGGCTATATTCTGCCATACATCGGCTGCCTTTGGCTGGCTTCAGGCAGCCGAACTTGCTCTGCATGTTCAGCTGAGCTGAAGTGCAAAAGCCATTCGTCTCAGCCGATCCAACATCTGGATCGGCTGAGCCGAACCTCCGGCAGTTCACTCGCTGCCAAAAAAGGCTATTCTGCTCGTTTCCTTCAAGGTAGCAGGCAGAATAAAAGAATGACATGCAAAGAAAAGAAAAAAAAACTGCATGGGGTCTCTCTGCAAATCATACCAGACCCTGGTAGGAAAGTTAAAATTAAAAATGCTTGGGGTCCCCCCCAAAATCATACCAAGGCCCATTTTAAGGAGGAAAATAAAAAAAGTGGGATCCCCTAAAATTCCCAACCAGACCCTGGCAGGACATGATAGTGGGGGGGAAGAGCGAGCACCCCCCCTACTCCAACACCTCCCCTCCCCCTCAGGCCATACCACACCACATGCCCTCAGCACTGGGAATGTGCTTTTCCACGGGAAATATTTTGAGCGGAAATATACATACGACGCGTTTCAGGGGAGGTGGGCGCTTACAACATATCAGGGGAGCCTCTTCATGGCTTGAGCAACAATGTGCAAATAAAATAATAAAATCAAGAAGAGCTGTACATTGTGTCCTGAATGTGGGCAGGATGAGCGTTGGGTGTCAGCGTGACCTTGGACCTGTCTGTTCATTTTTCCCCCCGGTGTGCTTGTAAATGCATGCGCACCCGCGTTCAGTTTTCATGATTTATCATTTTTTGGTTACGCATCTGAACGCGGCGCATGTCCCAACTGAACACAATACACCTGCATTCTGATCCATAAACAAAAAACACTGCGCGTGGCATTCTTTGTTTTTACCAAAGACCATGCTTTTAGCATGCCCCCACTAAGATTGTGCAATTCCCTCTAAACGCAACGCCACCCAAAATCAGAAAAAGAGCAACCGGCCCTTTCTTATAGGAAGCAGGTGGGACGTATTTGGTTCCTCTCCCCGAGCCCCAGCGCCTTACAGAAGAATTCCCGAAGTATGGAATTCCAGGAAACAGGGAAAGGCCGTCACAGCGCTTCCTGTTTCCTGGAAAACGATCGTCTCATCCAGCTCAACAACAACTCAGGCATCCCATTTACACTGCAAACATTGCTGCTGAAGATGATTTCACTGACGTCCTATTTTTCTTTCTCTTCTTCTTCTTCCCTCTTGAAAAGATCTGAAACCCGGCACAGCTGTTACTGCAATTAGGAACATTTATTATAACCTTTCGAAGGACACCGTTGATGGCCCTGAACGGAGCATTTTATTTTCCAGCTATCTTGGATCAAAAAAAAAAGATACTCCGCCGCCACCATTACCTCCAATACATTGTATTATTATTTGTATTTTTTTTTTTTGGGAGACGTCCAGAGCTGTAAATTAGACTGCAGAAGTTGCCTTTTTGTCGCTCTTTTTTTTCTTCCATACCCAGCGAGTATAACTACACGGCCGCATTTATGAGCAATGTGAATAGGTAACCATGGCAACATCTCTATGCGCTCTCCAACCAAATAACCTTGTCATGTGAACGTTTATCAGGAGCATATCAAGTGCCGGGTTGCACTCTGTGCTCCCTGAATAAACAGCGGGATTTGTTCCTGAATAATAATTGGTGGCGGGCATTTTATTTTAAGAAGAAAAACCTTTTTTAAAAAAAATATAATTTAGCGAAAATTCATGACCAAAGAGCTCAACGGGAAAAAGGCTAAGCTGATCAGAGCTGCGGGGGGAATTAAAGCTCGATTACAATATAAGCTGAAATAAAGACGTGTTGGACAGCGGGCAGGCGGGACTAATTTAATTGCTCGTTAGCGAGGACGTTAAAAAAAGACTAGTCTGCCAATGGATGGCGGGGAATCCATCTTGTGAGATTGTACGTGATGTGAAGATAGACGGCTCAGGCTGGCCATAGACTTCTGTGGGTGGTGGAATCGAGTGGTTAGCGTATGGCCAGTCTTAGTATATATTTGGCATTAAAAAAATGATTTGGTCCAGTCCTTTAGAAACATACTTTATTGTGCCAAGAATATTTCATCTGATGCATTTTTTTGCTATGGTGCTTATATAAAAATGGTCACAATTTTTAATCATTTCTGGGACGTTGCTAAATGGAGTGGCTTAAACTTTCAAAATGTTCCATACATATGCAGTGGGGCTTCATGATGATGCTTATAAAGTAGGACGGTCTTGCTCAGAATGGTTTGGTTCTCTCGTGCACCTAAAGTGCACCTAAAAAATATTTATTTTTTATGTGAAGTAAATGCAGGCTATGTGTAGTACTACAAGGTATTTATTAGAGGTGCACCGAAATGAAAATTTCAAAACTGAAATGAAAAAAAATGTCAGGCCGAAACCTAAAATGTTTTTTTAAGTTTTTCTAATTTTTTAGAAAAAAATCTTATTTATCTATTTTTATTAAATATATTAATTTTTTTTTAAACTTTATTGTTGGGGGCTTCGGGGAAATATTGGGGGTCTAAACAGACCCCTGATATTTCCCATTTAAAATAGAAATGTTATAAATGAACGTGAATCCTCTATACTGAGTGTTTCTGTTCATTCATAACACAAGAACAGAGTGTGTTTACTATAACCACAATCATGAATGAACAGGAAGTGAAGTAGATCACTTCCCATTCATTCATAATTGGGGACACAGTAAACATGCTATGTCCTCAATTATTTACAAACACTCAGTGACCACTGATCACTGACTGCTTGTACCTGCTCTCCTCTCTGACACGCTGTCACAGGAGGCTGGGCGGGGAGGTGCGGGGAGGAGAGCTCACAGCGCTCTACTCCTCCCGCACCACTCAGCTCAGCCTCTTGTGACAGTTTCTCTCATCCCCGCTGGGACACAGAGCAGCGCCCAGTGGGGAGGAGAGAAAGCAGGGATGCACTGCTATTTCGGCCAAAAAATTGCACTTTCGGCATTTTGCCAAAAGTGCCATTTTCGGCCGATATGTTTTGGCAGGTGAAATTTCGGTGCATCCCTAGTATTTATTACCTCTCACATAGATCATAGTACACATATTTAAAGTACTCTCCCTGACAATACCTTCCTATGCTTTTCCATCCAAGAACACGACCATCTTTGTTGTGCCATCATCCAAGGTCACCATCTACTTCCTGGACTGAGATGCCGGGTCTGATATGACACAATCATGTGGATCTCGGTGCCTGTGCAGTTCTTGGCTGTGCTCACAAATGTCTGACACAGGTTGCTGAAGATTCTCACCTTGTGACTTGCTATAAAGTTACAATGTTGCAATCTGATCATTTGGGAAGAAGAGACTGAGGAAATGCTTCCTCCTGCCTACAGCAGACTGATGGCATCATCTCAGCCTGGGCAAAGTCAATGGAGCTCAAGAACTGATTTCTAAATGAGAAATGGTTCAGCTTTTTAGGTGAATGATAGGGTTGCTATTAGGGTTGCACAGATACTTTTCAGATACCGGTTCCGATACTTGGCATTTTCATGAGAACTACCAGGGTTGCAGCGGTTGCAGTTGAGACCAGGCTCTGGCACTCCACCACTGTCCTGAAATCATTTGTCTGTATTGTTTTAGAAAAACTGTAACATGACAATAAACAAAAAATGTATCAGTACTCGTAATCTGTGAGGACATGGGCAAGTATCAGTACTTGGAAACATGGTATCGGTGCATCCCTAATATATATTTATAAAAATAAAATCATACATTAAAACAGAGATGTACCAATCCCAGGTGCTCCGTGTGCTCCTTACAAATGACAGCCGCTTCCTAACTTTTGAATTATTCTCTAGTCTAATCTTGGAGCTGGAAAAGTATCTGTACTTGTACTTGTACCAAGTACGGTACTTGGTATCGGTGCATCCCTAGTTGCTATACATTGTAACATGTTAGGTTAAGTTTTTTAAAGGTCCGCTTTACATTTTTCCGGTATCAGTGGCCACTCCACCGCACAATCCTTTATTTTTCTCATTATAAAGAAAAAATATGTATAGCCAATTGTAAATGAAAATAAAAGTAAATTAGGAGATATTAAATAAATCTGTGATCATTTTTCAGATGATATATATGTATACTTTGATTGATAAATAATATTTTATATATCTATGAATAGATTTTTTGCCAAGAATAAAAACCCCTGAAGAAGCTCTTATGTGAAACGCGTAGGGGATCAATGGAGCGGCACAATTATGTATATGTATGTATATGTAATAGAATGATGGATAAATGATTGATTTTAAGAAATGGATAAGGAATTTTATATGATCTATATGCAAGAAATTGAGGGATCCGATATCATATATACATATTTATTTTGATTTTAGCTGTCATCATGGAAAACAAATCTTTATGAATTGAATACATTTATATGATTTTATAACTTACTGAGTCCTCTTTTAAGAAAACCCCATCACCACCTTGGTTGTTTATTTATGTATTTGACTAAATTGGGTGTGAGATCTTGGAAAGTGCCTTTATTTGGAGATATATATAT
>NW_017307319.1:456414-457914 GCF_000935625.1 Nanorana parkeri
GTTTAGATTGGTTCCATCGTTGGTTGGTAGCAGAGAGAGAGAGAGAGTTGAGTGTGACCCTCCAGTGACCCATTCAGCTGTGTGTGTAGTCTGAAACCCTGCTGTTCATGCCTATTCTCAACACAGGCTATTCACAACATAGCAGTAAAACACCCTGGAGAAATCCTAAAATACTGAATACTCATTCCACAAATATTTTCAAAAATAGTTTTTTGTTTTTTCATTTTATTCTAAAAATACTAAATAGAAAATATATATGTGAAAACACTATACATTTTGGAAGAGCTGCTATTCTTTTACGGACCTGTCCAGTGCTGATCCTCCGGTTCTCTACGAAATAATCAGGCCCTTTTCCTTTTTGTAAAATTACTTTTATAGCTTAGCGGAAAATAAATACTGAGTTTAAAGCTATTTTACTTTATAACAACTACTTAGAAAGTAGATAAAGTTTGGAGCCTCACATTTTCAAATTACAGCAATTTTAGGCATTCTTATCCGAACCGGCTCCTGTTTCATATAAGTAATTGAAATCTCTCAGGATGCTTCAATCGTATTCCATCTTTTAAGGCTTTTTACACGTCGCAGTCCTAATAGAAATGTCGGGCAAAGTACATGATCAAGCAATAAAGTACAAGAACACTGTGTCCCTCTGCATTGCTGGGCGCCGAGCTGTTATTAGCTGGAGCTGGAAGCTTTACGTTCAGTAATTGTGGGGAGATATTCACGCAGCAAGTCAAATAATATATATCGCCGCGCTGATATTTAAGCTGCTCAATAGCCCATTATATGACTGTTTCTATGTGTTTACGGAGGGATGAGAATGTTGCAGCCACTGCGGACGCATAATTACCGTCGATGATAAATAGTAAGGCCCGTAATTCTATCAGGTCTGAAACTGGCAAAGGGAAACGGTCATTCCCTTTTGCATTCCACGACCAAGCATCAGATATCTTTTTTATTTGATGGGCAGGCTAGATCATGTGTAAGTGTAATGCTTCCAGGTATTGACAGTAGTCCCCTTGTAGATGGTTTATCTGCTTTTCTCTTCTGAAAGATGGAGCCACCTTTGTTCAGGCATGAATACGGTTACCATTAACACCCGCTTCCTGGGGACAGTGCCGTTTTGAGAGGTATGTACCTGGGAAACAAAGGTCCCCGGCGGCAGTAAACTGCAGTCATATACAGCCAGTTTTGTACATGCTGTGATGGCTGCCTCTAGAACTAAAATTGTACTTTTGGCATTTAGCCAAAAGTGCCATTTCCGCCCGATATCTTTTGGCGGCTGATATATCGGTGCAACCCTAATATTTACAGCAATGCAGAATGGCACAGGCTATAGAGGACTACACATCCCAGCAATACTTTATATAACAATAGCATTTCTGTATAAACTACTGCTGAGATTTGTAGTCCTCTATAGAGGGTGCCATTCTGCAACAGTACTTTATACAACATTAGGCTACAAATAATTATTATTTTAATGAATTATTTACCCCCCCT
>NW_017307319.1:459010-459295 GCF_000935625.1 Nanorana parkeri
GGGGGGGCTAATGTATAGAGAGAGGGGGGGCAATCTATAGAGAGAGGTGGGCAATGTATATAGAGAGGGGGAGGAGGGCAATGTATATAGAGAGGGGGGAGGGTGGCAATGTATATAGAGAGGGGGAGGGGGTGCAATGTATATAGAGAGGTGCCCTCTCTGTATACATTACCTCCCTCTCGCACGCTCTGCCTCTCCCGCTCACAGCCGACGAACCCAGCGGAGTGGGCGTGGACCGGGCAGTAGCGTGCTGTGATTGGCGGAGGGTTGCCGTGGCGATAGAAT
>NW_017307319.1:459366-493873 GCF_000935625.1 Nanorana parkeri
GACGCGGCACGGGAGTCGCGCTGTGTCAGATTACACAGCGCGGCTCCCGATCGGGCTAAGCATTCTATCGCCATGGCAACCATCAGTATCCGGCGGCCGGCGGGCCCCCCATCTCTGCGCCGGGAGTGTCGGATGAACGGATGATCCAACACTCTCGGCGCAGAGATGGACCCCTGAACCCTGCGTTGCTCATCACTGGGCTCTGAAACCTGTGTTACTTTCTATTGACCCCTTAACTCTGCATCACTTACTACTGACCCCTGAATCCTGTATTATTACTGAACCCTGCGTTACACATGACCAAGCTCCGAAATCTGCATTACTTACTACTGTCCCCTACTCATGACCCCTATACTCCATGCATTACCTACTGATGACCATTGTACTCCTTGTGTTACCTACTGATGACCCCTGTGCTCAATGCATTAACTACTGATGACCCCAGTACTCCATGCATTACTTAGTCATGTCCCCTGTACTCCATGCATTATCTACTGATGACCCCTTTGTGTCAATACATAAACTACTGATGACCCCAGTACTCCATGCATTACTTACTCATGTCCCCTGTACTCCATGCATAACCTTACTGGTGTCCCCTGTACTCCATGCATTACCTACCTATGACCCCTGTACTCCATGCATTACCTACTGATAACCCCTGTACTCCATGCATTACCTACTTATGACCCCTGTACTGCATGCATTACCTACTGATAACCCCTGTACTCCATGTGTTACTTACTGAAGACTACTGTACTCCATGCATTACCTACTCATGACCCCTGTACTCCATGCATAACCTACTGGTGTCCCCTGTACTCCATGTATTACCTATTCATTACCCCTGTTCCCTATGCATTTCCTACTGATGTCCCATGTACTCCATGCATAACCTATTGATGTCCCCTGTACTCCATGCGTTACTTACTCATGGCCCTTGTACCCCATGTTTAACCTACTCCTGACCCATGCACTATGTATGTTACATACTCCTGATTCCTGCTCTCTGCTTCATGCAGTCTTGACCCCTGTGTTCTGGGTTACACACCCCTGATCCCTGCACTCCATGTGTTACACACTCTTGACCCCTGAAGTCCAAGCATACACGCTCCTGATCCCTGCATTCTGTGCATTGTAAGAATGAATATCATATACCTGGTTGGCCCACAGGGGTCCTATAAAGTACTGTAGTAGCCAGTGCTACCTAGAGAAATCTTCCAGGTCCCATATGGTGCTGAGCTGAGCGGCTTCCTCTCTGCTCCCAAAACACAGCTGGTTGCTTGCTCGGCACATCGGCCATTTAGACAAAGGTGAATATCAACGCATATAAGGCGTTCTATAATCGGACCATGGGCGGTCATGTTACAATACATCCTTTATCCAATAAGATTGATTTACTAACCTTTTAAACACACCACGAATGTGTATACACCTCTGTAGTGTGTTCCCTCCCAGCATGATCTATGGGAGGAATCGAAACACCTTTGTAGTGTGTACACACCCAGCAGGTGTGTTGTGCAAAGCCCTGCAATGAATTGCAAGGTAATGTGGTGTAAATTAGCTCTATGTTATGTTGCTTGCGTTGATGAATGCAGGAATGTAAATGCATGAGCTAACCATTTTTGTCTAAACTGTAAAGCAGCATTATATATGCATCATGTGCATGATTTTTCCATATATGGCCTTAGTGGAAATATGCTTTTAGAGACTTTTTGGTTGATAAATACGTTTTGCTGTGTGAAAATCACACACGCCTGGTGCGTGCGTGTGTTTAGGTTAGTAAATCACCCCCCATATCTCACAAGATGGATTTTAGTCGCTCAAGAAGTGGACACTTTTCCGGAAATTAGATTTGATCACTAGGAGGTGTGTTGACCACAGCCTGGGCTCACAGGAAATGGGCAGCATAACTTGAGGGGGGCTGGTCCAAGAAGGAAGTCAAAGACAGGGTTTCGGGCATTCGGCCCCCGCACCCACCACCTACCTCCCCCAACCCCCTAAAGCATCCCTCCCATCACCACTGCAATCTTGTAGCTGGTCTGGTGACATCACAGCAGCTTCCTCTTTTTCATCTGGTTGCAGCGGGGGGTGGACATTCTTCCTGAGTCTAATGTGCTCCCTCTGGGGTGTGTTAACCACATGCTGGGCTCACGGGAAATGGGCAGCATGACCTGTGTGATGCTAGTCCAAGAAGGAAGCAATAGACAAGGCTTCAGGCATTCAATTCCTTACCCACACTCCCCTTCCTCCCCAAAGATGCCACCACTGTAATTTTTAAAAACCCTATACATACCCTTAAAGTCTTGTAGTTGGTCGGGTGACACCGCAGCAGATTGTTCTTCTCCCTTTGGTTGGAGCAAGGGTGGGAGGTGGACATTATTTCTGAACTGATGTGCTCACAGGAAATGGGTGGTGCTGGTCTGAGAAGGAAGTCGTGGAGAGGGTGACATGGGGAGAAAGAATGAACTAAGAACTAAAAAATTCAACTGTATCACCAGGTGCTTCCTAAGGGGTGTGTTAACCACCTGCTGGGCTCACAGGAAATGGGTGGTGCTGGTCTCAGAAGGAAGCTGTGGAGAGGGTAACATGGGGAGAAAGAATTAACTAAGAAAAAATAACTTCAACTGTATCACCAGGATGAGAAATAAAGGAAAATGATCCCCCCCCCACTCTGATACATAAACAGCAAATAAAATTCTGAACACTTCCCACTGCATCCGAAATTATCCCAAAAATGTTCTCAGCTGGGGCAGGCCTTTAATGCATCATCACACCGCTGATGCTGAAAAAAAAAGATGAATTAATATCTTCAGCAGCTCTTGTAGATTTTAACCCAGATTCATATTCCCAAACACAGGATATAAACGAAGCTCCGTGGCTGAAATATTACCTGCGCTTCTCCCTCCAGGAGCCTTTGCTCTCCCTCTTCCATTAAACGGAAAAGCACTTAGATCATAATTATGTTTCTTGAAATGTCAAACAATTGGAAATTTACTATCACAATTTTCAGCCCCAGATACAGTAAATCTCCGGCAATGCGTTCTCTCTGGCTTTCGTTGCCACAGCAACATATTGTTTTCAGCAAACAAGACAGGTGATGGCATACATCATGTATACTGTTTAACAATTTATATTATGTTCTTAAACAGGGCTCCCAAGTGCTTGGGCTTTCCCTGTACGGTTTTTGGTTTTCATCTGGAAATCTTTAACTTTTTTTTTTTACGACTAGAATTGAGGTTACTCACGCAGTAAGATTGATAAAATTATCAGGATCATTTTTTTTTTTTAAGCGGAATTCCCTTATAGCCCAGTTGAAGTAGAAATGCATGCAGAAAAAAAACCCCTCCAGTTTCCAGTGTCCTATCAGCAGTTTCCTGCAGTGTGTTGTGTTTAAATGTGATTGTGTGCTCAAACAGGCACCAGAAATAATCCAGTGCACTGAAAAAAAATCACAAAGACCTGGTAAGACACGCCCCCCTCTGAGGACACTTGTGGTTAGGGGTGTGGCTATTACTAAGCTCTGCCAGCTCAGAGCACTTCAGTGTGGGGACAGGAAGCAGCATTTTTCACTGAGGTGTCTTCAAGCATTTCTAAGTAAAAATCAGTCACAAATCATAAATTGAAGCAGTTTAGCTCTATAGGTCTAATGTGTGCCGTAGTGATATGGGGCCAGTGGAAGGAACCACAAAACTGGGGTGGAACCACAAAACTGGGGGGGGATTTTTTTTTAAATCATCTTTTGTTCTGGATTACACTATAGCAATAGATTTACAGCCAGCCCTGTCCCAGCTTCCCTCACTCACAGTTTCACTCCGATCCCTGTTGCCTCATGCGGTGCCTCTTGCAGTCGGTGCTGGGCAGGATCGCTTCATCGGTGCTCAGCTGGTGGGAGGCGCTCACAATTCTGCCCTGCTAATATGAATAGGTTAAATCATGATCCATAGTACATATAGAGCACACACGTCCAGTACACTGCAGTAATAGAGTTACAATTTTCCCCTGCTAACATGAATGGGTTAAATGATCCATAGTACATAACATGTAGTTGTACTATGGATCATTTAACCCATTCATGTTAGCAGGGGATCATTGTAAATCTATTGTTGCAGTGCATTCTATATGTAGCACATATACAGTACATATAGAATGCACTGCAGCTGTAGATTTACAATTATCCTCTGCTAATATGAATAGGTTAAATGATCCATAGTGCATAGTACATAACATGTAGTTGTACTACGGATCATTTAATCCATTCAGATTAGCAAAGGATAATTGTAAATCAACTGCTGCAGTGCATTCTATATGTACTATATATGTACTACATATAGAATGCACTGCAGCAGTAAAGTTACAATTCTGATCTGCAAACATGAATGGGTTAAATGATCCATAGTACAACTACATGTTGTGTACTATTATGTACTAGGGATCATTTACCCCTTCATATTAGCAGAGGATAATTGTAAATCTACTCCTGCAGTGCATTCTATATGTAGCACATATACAGTACATATAGGAAGAGAAGACAGAGTGGGCGCCTTTCCTGGTGCAGGTCAAATTTATTTTCAATGGTCATATAAAAACATAAAGGTACTCACAAACATAAGTTAAAAAACAGCCATAAGTGAAAACTGGCAAGCAGATGGACATCCACTGGGGGGTTCCTGTGTGCGAGTTACGTTAACGCGTTTCCGGGGGGCACGCCCCCTTCATCAGTACATATAGAATGCACTGCAGCAGTAGATAGTTTTTTGTGTGAACAAGAACAAAGCCCAGGCCCCTTCTTACTCATTGTTCCCTCGGTCGCGGTGCCTCGCAATTTTCCTCACACGTGAAGACGTCGTCAGCGCTGAGCTGGAGAGGAGTGTCGCGTCGCGTCACTGCTGTTCCGGTGGGCGGCCCTCCAGATGGGGTCCTCATTTAGGTGGCTGGCTACTGCCTGGAGCGCCGCCCATCGGTGCAGCAGTGACGCAACGCTCGGCACGACGCGGCGCCGTAAGTAAAAAAAACAGCTCAAGCTTCGGCGCTTTGTATCGGGGCATTTTGAGAAGTACAAGTGCTTTTCAAAATCCCCGGTATCGGTCCCGATACCAATGCTAGTACCGGTATCGGGACATCCCTAATATATATATATATATATGTATATATTAGGGCTGGTACTGATTAACATTTTTGTGTTCGATTAATCGCATTTTTTTTTAATCGATTCATTTCGATCAATTATAACGCACATACAGATCCAACTACTTTTAGCTGATCTGCTTGCATTGCAACTCTGCATTAGTCAGTGGTAAATGTGGTATACACTATATACAATAACACAACACTAGTTAGTTTCAACAATCCATGACTTAACTTCACAGTTCACACAAATACGTTTTAAATTCAAACTGTAGCACTGACGTAAGTTATTTTTTACTAAACTTTAAGAAAAACGTAGAGAGTTAGTTTAGTTATAAAACGTATCCAGTATCCTGACTGTCAGAGGGAGGGAGGTTGTCCGTCGATTCAATGTGTCTGCAGAGCTTTTGGAAGTTTCCTCGTTGGCGTAGTGGGAGTCGGGAGCCGGAGGCTGTTGGGGAGCGGGCACTGTCTGGCCCCAGCAGGATGTGGAGAGTGTTTGGATGCGGGCACTGTCCGGCCCAAGTGGCTCCGTCGGCTAAACAAGGGAAGGGGGGGGGAGTCCGGTGAAACATTGATTGAGTCCTCCTGGGTGGGAATGTGGCACCTTCCCAGGAATTCCCAGAACTACACTTTTTTGGATATTCATTTGCTGGCAATTGCAGAATGACCGGGAATGTAGCAGTTATAGTGGTTGGGACAAAACAAATGATATTGGTGAGCAGTGCTCTTAACGGCCAGCTTTTATTTATTTTGGTATATATAAATATAGTTTTATTAATATTCTTTTTTCAAAATGAAAGAAAAACTGTTGCTGTGACTGCTTAAAAACTTTTCCGACTTACCAATTTGATCTCTTGTACCTGTATACGCCTTATGGACTAGAGCAAAGTCGCTATGGGACGTATTCAGTAATAACTTTGTTATTGCCTAAGATAACATACATACAGGTGAAACTCGAATAATTAGAATATCATGCAAAAGTAATTGCAGTAATTACTGCAAAATGGGCCCAAACCAAGTACTGAGTACATATGCATGCTTATACTTTTCAGAGGTCCGATATTGCTCTATGTACAATCCTTGTTTTATTTATTGCATGTAATATTCTCATTTTCTGAGGTTGTGGATTTGGGGTTCTTGGGGTTTTCATGAGCTGTAAGCCATAATCATCACAATTATGACAAATCACGGCTTGAACTATCTTGCTTTGCATGTAATGAGTCTATCTCATATATTAGTTTCACCTTTTAAGTTGCATTAGTGAAATTAATGAACTTTGCACAATATTCTAATTATTTGAGTTTCACCTGTACAATGTATACATGCAAGTAATACATACAAGCCTTTCTTTTGGCAATATTGTCTTGCAAAATATTATTTTATTTTTTACATAAGCTATAGATGTTGGCCAGTCTTAGTTTTAAAATGAGCAATGTTACTATAGATAAAGAAAATAGATGTTACTATAACATTAAGAGCTTATCATGATACTAAAAAACATTTGTGGTACAAAGTATGTTGCAGTTATTTGCAAATGAAAAAAAGCATTTTTCCTCAATCTCTTTTCATGCAACACTGAAAAAAATGCAGAACAAAATGAATAAGGCCTCGTTCACACCATCCTCAGTGCGTTCCGGCCCGATTGTGGCCGGAATTAACTGGATCGCAATGCGGCCGGCTCAGCATGTTGTAGGGTGGGAGGGGGCGTGGCGGTGCATTGAAGTGAATGGCCGCAATGTGGTCGGCCGCACAGGAACGCATGGCACATCAATGCCTGCAGTCCTGTCAGAAAAAATAGTGCTTGCAGCACTGAAGATGATGTGTACGGACCCTAAAAACTAAAAAGGTTAAATAATAATGGTAAGTAAAAAGATCTAAAAAAAAACAGCAGAAAAATTATAGCTAAGAGCAGAGGGGAAGATAGGAGTAAACTAAAATAATTAGGGATGCACAGATACTTTTTGAGTACCAGTACCGATACTTGGCATTTTCATGAGAACTTCCAGGGTTGCAGCGGTTGCAGCTGGGACCTAGCTCTGGCGCTCCACCACTGTCCTGAAATCATTAGTCTGTATTGTTTTAGAAAAACTGTCACATGACAATAAACAAAAATGTATCAGTACTCGTACTTGTAAGTACTCGGCAAGTACCAGTACTCGTAAAACTAGTATCTGTGCATCCCTTTATTTATATTTATAAAAACAAAATCATACATTAAAACAGAGATGTACAAATCCTGGGAGCTCCGTGTGCTCCTTACAAATGACAGCTGCCTCCTAACTTTTGAATTTCTCTCTAGTGTAGTCTTGGAGCTCAAAAGTATCAGTACATGTATTTGTACTTGTACCGAGTACTGTACTTGGTATCTGTGCAACCCTAAAAATAATGATTAACTAAAGGTTAATAAAAGGTTTAATAGGAATACATTTGATTAAAAAAAAAAAATAATAATTGGTTAAAAGGTTGTGCAGATCAAAGTTTACACCTTTGTTTTACAAAAATACATACATAGGTATACACAAATGACAAATGACGAATTCCAAGGTAATAAATGGCAAAAAAAGTAATGTTTATTAAATAATGATTAAATTGTGTTCAAATTCAAATAAAATTCATTGAAGAAAACCAACTGATCAGATATCTCCTACAGGAATCACTCCACTTATTAGATAACCAAATCACAGATACATGATGAAATAAATATATAAATATACATAGTGAAATAACATGATTCAAGAGATAAGCATGATTGGTTTATAAGTTGTTCGGAGTGGAGGAGTCATATGATTTCAACGTTTCACGCCAAAAAGTGATTCCTCAGGAAATGGAAGATATCTGCATGATTAGAGAAATCAATAAACATAGTGTACAAAATCATAATTATGTAATAAATAGGTAACTGGGTAGGAACACCACCTACCGATTAAGCAGGTTGGCACGTGTGCATCTAGGAGGACCTGTCCCGGCAGAACCCCAAGATTCAGGGGGAGACGGGGACAAGGAAAAGGAGCCTTAAAGCAAAGAGAAAGAGCACTGTCAGTACTCCAAGATGGAACCTCATAAAGTTCTCTGGCTATTACATAGAGGCTAAATACCAATAGAAAACCATTAGAAAAAAGACCGCAAATCCATTGACCAGCAAGGTACCATCACAAAAAATGTTGAACAGAAGTCAGTATAGAAGCTTTTTTAGAGAATAGAAGACCCAATATCTTGAGCCACTCACCCACAATTGCTCCCTGACACTTAAGTGAGGACCCACCACAGCCAGAGATCGAGAAGAGAGGCTCCCAGTGCTTCACAATGTCCTGAGCCCCCAGCGTCAAGCACAGCCGCCCCAGAGCCGCACAGTGAGGCCGGTGGCCCGCGCGGGCGCTATAACGTCATCACGTCATCGCGTCACCGACTTGGTTTTCTTCAATGAATTTTATTTGAATTTGAACACATTTTAATCATTATTTAATAAACATTATTGTCATTTGGTACCTTAAAAGCCCCATATTTCTCTTTTTGTGATTTTCAAAGGAAGTGAAGAAACAATGTATCTACTGGGGGGATCAACTGGTAATAAAACTATGTTACATGGAGGACAACATAAGCTGCTGTGTTAATGTTAGTGACAGACTGCATCATTATTATTTCCCCCCACAATATAACAATTTTGTAATATTATAACAATGTTATAAAGGAGAAAAGGATAGTGCAATGCAATCACATTCTGCTGGGCCATATAGGATTTTTTCTAGCATTGGCATCTACTAACAATGTTTTGATTGAGCTTATATTGTGCAAGGAAGAAGATATCAAGATTCAGAGAAATATCACTCACGCACACAGAATTCCTTTTGGCCCACTTAGATGACTATCTCTGGATTTTGAAATATCAATGCTAGAATACAAGTACTTCTATAGCCCAACCAGAGAATTACCCAGCTAGGGGTACAGTATGGTCACCAACCAAATTTCTGGTCAAACTACTACGTAAAGTGACACTAAACTCAGGAGTTACATCTTAAAAATACATTCAGGTCCCTTAACTATTAACAAAAATGTATGTTATTTGTGTATCACTCGGCTGTAGATTCTCAAATCATCTCTGAATTGGTGCTGACACTGTCCTTCCTTCTGGAGGGGGGCTACTTTTGTTCCCCATGGTCCCAGTGTGTGATGTAAAGTAGTCACCGCTCCAAGCTCACTCCCTGGATGGACTGCAATCTGGATACAATTGGTAAACTAAACATGAGATTGTAGTCGATCACAGGAGTGAAATATGTCTGTGAAGGTTCTCATTCATCCAGGTCATGGTATATCTATACAAAATAAATCAAAGCAACTGGACTTGCTGTATTTTTCTTGAAGACGTTTTACTTGTCATCCAACCAGCTTTCTCAATTCTTGGCTTGGAGCGATGACTACTTTACAACACACACAGGGACCATGGGGAACAAAAGTAGCCCCCCTCCAGAAGGAAGAACAGTGTCAGCACCAATTCAGAGATGATGTGAGGATCTACAGCCGAGTGATACACAAATAAGATACATTTTGTTAATAGTTAAGGGACTTGAATGCATTTTTAAGATTTAACCCCTGAGTTCAGTGTCACTTTAACAACTACAATTTTCCACCGTCTTTACTGGTGAAGCTATCTGATGACAAAGTCAGTTTTAACGAGCAGCAAATATATTCATTTTTTTTTCTTTTTTTGTCACCTCATCTTTGACTGTTTTGTTTGCAAACACATCGTTGGAGAGGCCTATTAGTTCTTAATTTTCCAGGAATGGAATTAATTTTGGATCTGCGGATGTTTCAAGAAGTTAGGACTTAAAGTATATCCAGTTTTGGGCGACTCCTAGTTTCTAAGTAAAACATTCTGTGAAATATTTCATTATATGTCTGCCAAGACATGTCCTGAAAAAGACCAATGATCTCATTTAGAGAAACATAAGGGTTTAAGGCAGAAACCTTTTCACAGTCAGTGTAGTGTGATCATTCTTTCTTTCTGTCTCTCACATGGAAGCAGACAGCAAAGAAATAAAACGTTTCAAGGGGATGTATAGTGGTTCTGTACATGCTAGTTTATTATGATCGGGACAAAAAATAAGTAATTTATTCATATTATTTTAAAAAATATATAATATTCAATTGTATAATAATATCTGTTTGAGCCAGCAAATAGAACTTACACATCCTTGTCATATGCTTGCACATTCTCCATTACCCTCTTTGTTGTTTACAGAGTTTAATTGCTCAGGCTGCAATTTGCACACACATTGTGTCATCACAAACAATGACCCCCTTTCTGTTATCAGCGGTCTCACAGAGTTTGGTGGACACTAGGGATGAGCAAATGTGTCTGAGTTTGGCTTGTGTGGCATTCACCGAAACCTTTGCAAAGTCCAAAAATTGCAATCCTTAATCTGAACCCTATTGAAGTCTAGACTTGTGCGCCGTCAAAAAATTCATTCCGTTTCGTTCCGTTTTGGAATATCCGTTATTTCGTATTTTGTAATTCGTGTCCGAAAATCAATTCGGATTCATATGAAATACGAATTTTCGTTAGTTTCTGCACATTTTCGTAACTTTACAAGTCTATGAGGGGTGAAAATCAATTCTGCCCATTCTTAAGACTAATAGGCAAGGGGATGCCAAACAAAGGGCTTGGAGAGCTGGGCAAAGGCATGGGGGACCTGTGCCAATTAAAAACAATGTTACAAATACTTTACAGAGGGGAAAAAACATCAAATTAAATGCTTTGAAGTTGCCTTTAAGCTATATGTGTTGTTATGAAACTGTACAATTATGCCTGTTCCATTGCACTCCTGATGGTGGGATCCCAAGCAAGTGTGTGGTGGGTGCTACAGTGATGAGTGGATGGCGCTGCATTGAAAACCATAGAAAGAAGAGTCACCAGCACTCCAAATGTGATTTCAATATGACTTTTAATGACGCATGTTCACGCAATAACAAAGCAAGTTGGAGTGCTGGTGATTCTTCTTTCTATGAACAGTATGATTCTCATAGACAGTATCAGAGAAAGAGAGATAGAGAGAGACAGGAGGCAGGTTTAACACCGTATTCTTACATCAGAGGGAGACACCATGTCATGGGAGCCACGTACTTGAGGTGAGACCGAAGTAGTGGGGAGGCCTCCCTTGCACCTCGGGTCCTTGAAGTCTCTGGAGATGGAGACCGAGACTTGGTGGACACCGAGTGGCACGGGTGCCAGGGGTGCGGAGCACCGTGCAAGCCTTAGTCCGAGATCCGAGCCGAGGTCAATTCCACTCTGGCAACGAAGTACACAAGGGTTAATCAGAAGAATGGTCGAGATCCTAGCTGTGGTCTGTTCCAATCTGGCAGCTGAGTACAAAAGGGGCTAAGAAGTAGAATGGTCAAGGTACAAATCCGAGGTCAATGGCAGGCAACAAGAGTAGTCAAATAGGTTTCCAGGTCACAACAAGTTCAGACAGATCACACACTAGCAGAGGAACAAGGGGGGACTGAAGATAATCCAGCAATTTGGCAGTGTCTGGGCTGGGCTTATAGGGAAGTGATGATTGAAGTTTGAGGTCACTTCCTGTGCGCCTCCTGGGCATTTTCCCGCCTTTTTCCATCAGGTTGAGGTCACTTGCTGTGCGCCTCCTGGGCATTTTCCTGCCTTTTTCCATCAGGTTGAGGTCACTTCCTGTGCGCCTCCTGGGCATTTTCCTGCTTTTTTCCATCAGGTCTTCTGCACATGCGCGGGTTGGCGCACTGACACGAGGCAGTTTTGACACCACATTCTTGCATGACGTATTTTGCATGTGTAGCAGATATTTTTACATTATTGCGTGGCCTAAATACAGAAGCACCCCTATCTGATTAAGTACATCTTGAAATAAAAAATGTTTTGGTAGTTTTGTCTGCGATACCTGATGAATTATCCGGTGGTAGTAGGCCTGATTGACCGGTGGAAGTAGCAGCCACAACAGCAACTACATAAGAAATAAATAAGGTAATCTAAAGCCTTCAACTTTGCACCAACTGGCTACTGGCAATACAATTTTTCAATATATTTTGAGAAATTCTAGTGCATTGTTCTAGAAACAACAGCCAGAAATACTGCATAGTCGTTGCACAGTATTTAAGCATCTTTATTAGGCTGCAATGTGAGAGAGAGAGAGGGAGGGAGAGGGGGGGGGGTAGAGAGAGAGAGGGAGAGAGATGAGGCAGGTTTATCATGAAATAAAAATTAAAGTGCATTATTTCAGAGACAATACCCACAAATATTGTACATGCATCGGTGATATTGTAAGTAGCTTAATTAGGCCACAATGTAAGAGGGAGAGACAAGGCACGTTTTTAAACACCCTGTGGAGAATTTATCACAACTGGAGCAGACAAAATCTGGAGCACCTGTGCATGGAAACCAATCGGCTTCCCTCTTTCATTTTCAAATCTTAACTGAACAAACTAAAGAGAGAAGCTTATTGGTTGTCACGGGCAACTGCTACAGATTTTATCTGCTCCTGTTTTGATAAATTCCCGTCCCTAAGTTTAAAATTTGGTTGCAAGGTTTTGTGCAAGGTTTAGTTGGACTTTAACTTGGATGTATCATTGCTTCTGCCATGAATTGCACCATGTTGGATTTTTAGAAATACAGCATTGCCTATTCTATTGTGTTTTTATTTATTTAAGCAAGCCAAAGGGAACGCAATATGTATTTTTGGTAAATGCCTGTAAAATGCATTGCAGATGCTTTATAGATCTGTTTCAAAAGCAATCCATTTTTTCTGGAAAACACTTAAAAGGATGCTATTATTCGTTTCGTTCCTAATAGAAATTCGGACGAAATTTCGGAAATTCTGAGATTCGGATGTATCCGAATTGCGAATTACAGAAATAACGAATGCAAACGAATCCAAATTTCCGATTCCGAAATTCGTTAGCGGTAGTCTGGACGAAATTTCGTTTGTTGGACGAAATTTAGTTGCAGCAAAATTACATTTTTTTCTTAAATTAAAGGAATAGTTAAAAATGGAGTCTTTGTTTTTTTCAATTAAAGGATTTTATCAAAAGTCTGGACTTTTTAATAACTATTTTATTTAACCCTTTCGTGAATGGGTAGGGGTACAACTACCCCTTACTCATTTACAAGGGGGGGGTGGCATCTGGGTGCCCCTTAATTAAAGGGGTACCCCGATGCAAATAAGCTCCCTTGCCCGCACACAACACCGTGTCAGGGTTGGAGGACATGGGGACACCCTCCCAGACCTAAAGGGCCTGGCATGGATTTTGGGGGGGAACCCCGCGCACTTTTTTGTTTTAACTTGGGGGGGGGGGGCCCTCCTAAAATTCCTACCAGACCTAAATGGTCTGGTATGAATTGGGGGGAACCTCACACTTTTTTCTTTTTCCCTCTTCTGCAGACTGTAAAAAAAAAAGTTTTTTTTCCCCAATGTCACTTTTCTGCAACGAACGAACAAAACAAAATTTCGGACTCATCACTGTAGCACCCACCATTTCATCCGAATCCCGAAAACGAATGGAATTTCGGACCCGAATCCCAAAAAACGAAAATAACACAAAAATCTGAATCAAAACAAAACAAAACACATTTTTTGCTGGTGCACATGTCTAGATGCTATATGATACCGCCTGACACAAGTAGCATAGAAAACATATAAATGTGTTGTTTTATGATATTCCAAATAGTGAATCAAAATCATAGGTGGCAGCTCGCCGCACCAGATCAGACAGCAAGATGTCCGGGTATTTTTGTAATAATAATTAGGTAAAAGCTTCCTTTTTCAAATCTAACCTGACATTGGTTTAATAGGATTGGCAGCTACATCTGCGTAAGACCAATATGTCATAGTGCAACACAATATCACTTATGATCAGGCGTGCCTTTTACCCCAAATAAAAGTGGTACAATGTTACAGAATGATTGTGAGATCACATAAGTACTTGATTTAATTTCTAGTAAACTTTTTTGTTTATTATGATGTCTGTGGTTAAAGTCTATCTCCACTTTTTGAGCCAAATTTGAGGGAACCCCTCTATGTGATTGTTATGTTTTCCCATTCATACAGCATACCAAAACAAAAATTAAAAAAAATATTTATTTTTAGATGTTTTTCTGTAGCAGGCAACATGGCCGTATCCAGGTTTTTCTGAGCACCTTTACAGCGATCTTTCCTTATAGAAAGACTGAGGACAGGAGTGTGGAGAATGTGTTTCTCTCATTAACATACAATGCAGAAGCCAGGGTTGTAGCCCTTTAACCCTTTGTTAGGACAGGCAGTTCAAATCTGCTTTACAAATTATAATGAAATCAGCCAGCACAGTCCAGATGGGGTTAACACAAACCCCTCACAGACCCTCCAAACACTACAGAACCTGTAAGAAGCCAGGGAACTCTAACCAAAGTAACAGCAATTTAAACTGCAAGAAGCATTTAAAATATTGTTAAGCGTATTCTGTGTGAATGGGAACATGTAACATATATAAAATAGGTGGTATCCCAATTCAACTGCAATAGTGGAAATACACTTTAAGCAGTTGTGCCAACACACACTGTGCAGGCCATGTTCCACCATTGTCATCATCAGGTAACCCTCCCATGTCATGCAGTCATCACTGGAGTACATTTGGACGGGAAATGGCTGCAAAAAGGCTTCAGATGATCAGAAGCCCGGATGTGTAACAAAAAAATGAAACAAGCATTTTCTAAAAGGAATAAAAAAAATGGAAATGGTTAATGATACATTATGCTTTAGCAAACTAAATGACATCCAGGTAGAGTCTAGATCTACTATAAACATACACCCCCCCAAGCAGTTTACCCCATTGTTGGCTTTCTGTTGTTGGTCAATTGCAAGGATGTTGAATTCACTGGCTAATGTAAAGAGCAGAGCCACTAGAGCAGGGGTCTCAAACTCAAATGATCTAGGGGCCACTAGGCACATTTTCTTCTTCCATGTGGGCCCCATGAGAAGAGAGAGAGAGCAAAAAAGAGAAAGCCACGAGAGAGAGACAGTCAGAAGAGAAAGCAAAGAGAGACAGCCAGGAGAGAGAGAGAAAGGAAAGACAGCCAGGAAAGAGATAGAAAAGACAGCCAGGAGAGAGGGAGGGGAGAGAGCCAGGAGAGTGAGGAAAGGCAGCCAAGGGAGAGAGAGAGAGGAGAAGCAACTTGGAGAGGGGGAGGAGAGACAGCCTGGAGTGAGAGAGAGGAGAGACAGCCAGGAGAAAGGGAGGAGAGACAGCCAGGGGAGAGAGTGAGGAGAGAGAGCCTGGAGAGTGGAGAGAGAGAGGAGAGACCACCAGGAAAGACAGTCATGGGTGAGAGTGAGCAGAGACAGCTAAGGGAGAGAGGAGAGACAGCTAAGGGAGAGAGGAGAGACAGCTAAGGGAGAGAGGAGAGACAGTCATGGGTGAGAGTGAGGAGAGACAGCTAAGTGAGAGAGGAGAGGCAGCTAGGGGAGAGAGGAGAGACAGCCATGGGAGAGAGCGAGGAAAGACAGCTAGGAGAGAGAACAAGGAGAGACATCCAGGGGAGAGAGTGAGGAGAGATAGCCATCAACACATCTGCCTGAAGTAGAACCTGTGCCCTTCAGGACTTATCTGCACCCTGTGTTTCAGACACCTCCGTGCTCCCCGAGTTCCAGCATCCCCCCGTGCCCCATGCCTCCTGCATGCACTCAAGTTGGAACACCAGGACCATATGGTTGCTGCGTTCCACCTGACATCATATCTTGTGTTCGGGTTTAAGCTGTACCTCTCTTCCCCCCTCTCACAGCCCCGCCTGAGGGCCAAAAGTAACTGGTCTGTAGGCTACAAATGGCCCGCGGATTGGTTCTTTGAGACCCCTGCACTAGAGGGAGTACCTACTGATGTGTAAACAAAAATGTCAAGGGCCAAATATTGTTTTTAGTTATAAGTTACTATGAGAACTATAAATAAGTACTGAATACCTAAAAAATAGTTTCTCTTTAACAACATCAGGACCTGTTATGTCTTGCATTGCCTGTTACATTAACACAGAAAATAATGATTTTAATAGAATCCACAAATTAAATCCCAAGCAGCCGAGCTTTGCAGTTCTGTCTATAATGACTTTGGCTCAGTTCCAGTGTTTACTTTTAGTTAAATCAATTGGAAGATATTTCAATCTCAAACCCGGAGGATCACGCTCTCTCCGGCAAAGCGGGGCTCACATCTGTTGATATGACATGTTGTATAATTGAGAACTGTCCAGGCAGATACATTTTCTGCAGGAAGATTGTTTGTTCAACTCTGCCTCCTTGAATTTAGAACTAATAGTCATCCGCGTTAGATAAGCCGTACCGAAAACGGATTAACGGAAAATGCTGACGGTAAATGGATTTTGTTGATTTTTATATCCTGTAGGTTGACTTTATCTTATTTATTTTATTCATGTATATAGTTTAACATATGCTGCAGGATTTTGCTAAATACATTAAATAATTCTGCCCCCAAAGAAGCTTACCAAAATGTTTGTGTTTGTTTTTTCCCTTATATGTTTGAAAACCCAGATGTGTGTGTTGGTGTGTGTGTTTTATTACTGTAGCAATGGGCCCCTGAGGAACATCTGGAACATTGGGTTCTCCTACCCTTTCCATTGGTGAACCTCCTTTCCTGTCCCCGCTGTACTTTGCCCTGTGGCCTGTGTATAGCTCGACATGTAGCTAAACCCTCCGATTCTGCAATAAGCCAGACTTGGTGAAATCCTGATGTGTCAAGGTCGTGACTCAAAGAAGTGAGCCGGAATCAGGAATGCGGGCCCTAATTATACTTTCAGGGTGACCTAAATCAAAGGGTGCAAGCAGTGTAAGCTGACAACCCTCAGAGCTGGAGTTCTAGCAGGGACGGGAGCTGTGGAGCTGAATGAGGCAAGTGAAAGTCAGGCTCAGCTGGAAGTTCAAGGGCTAGGCAAAGTGCCGCCATGCTGAGTAGGTAGCGTGAGATCCCCCAGGGCGCAGAGTCTAAGCGCCAACCTGTCTTCCCCAGAACTCCTGATGGTGGAGAAGTTACTAGACATCTGAAATTTGTTTCATCACTAATTGAAACTCGCATGCATGACAGAGATAATGAATCTCCACGAATCCGAATGTTTGATAAGGAAATTCGGATACATCTGAATTTCATTCGAAAACAAAAACAACAAGCGGGAGAGCTGGGTGTCATTTACTGCTCCCTGGCTTCTCTGCATTTGTATCGCAAATGAAAACAAAGTAACAGAAAATATTGTTACAAAACGTAAATAATGAAAGAATCTGAGAGATCCGTGTTATTCCGTAACAGCTTCTGCTTGTTTGAGGACACTTCATCTGGAATGTAAAGAATCTGACAGCTGTCACAGAATACACAAAAGTGTTTAAAGTGACATTAAAGTAAAAAAAAAATTCCCATTCCCAATCCTACTTAAATGATGTCTCTTAATCCGATCATCTTCTTTCCTGTACTTTTCAGCTGTCCCTCCAGCGCTGGTGCTGGTCTCGGATCCAGCGCTGACTCATCTGTCCTCCTCGTCTCCCAGCCGAACATCTGAAGTGTGCAGGCGTCCGCCCCAAGATCCTTTGCGGCCGCTCGAGAATCTTCAGATGTTCGGACAGAGGCGCGGCGAAGACACAGGTAAGTTTAAACCAGTTTGAAAAGTAAATTTTTTTTTTTTTGCATGTATCTACTGCTTGCTAGCAGTCAGTGGCGTCACAAGGGGGGTGCAAGGCATGCGGCTCTCACCCGGGTGACACCATTGGAGGGATGACACCAAAATGACTGACAGTGTCACCCCCCTCTGAAAAGTCGGGCACTCGGTCAAGGACTAAGACAGTTGCTCAAGAGAGAGAGGAGGGGACCCGGCGGCATACCTTATCCCGCCGGGTGAATCCCATACCAGACCCTTAATCCATGCAGCAGCATGGCAAAGCAGAAAAGGGGAGGGGAACGAGCGAGCGCTCCTCTCTCCACCATACCAGGCCACATGCCCTCAGCATTGGGAGGGTGCTTTCCACAGGGGGGACCCTGGGGTGGCACTTGAGTGCCCCCTTTATGAAAGGAAGTACCCAGATGCAGATGAGCCCCCCTGCCCACAGACCTCCACAACCAACGGGTCAGGGTTGTGGGGAAGAAGCCCTTGTCCCCATCGGCATAATACCCCCCTGGAAAAGCACCTACCTACAACATAAACAAAATGGCCACAAGATGGCCCTGAAGAGGAATATCTCTATTTATAGTAGCACAGACTGTTTTTCAATAGTAAACCTCCCATCATCTTTCTGCTCAAAGAGAAGGAAACAAGGGCATTCTGGGAATCCAGCCTCCATCTTAGAACAGAGAAGATAATCCAATGCTATACTAAGCACATGTCTAGAGGAAAACACCCAAATCCCTTTATGGCAGCATCACTGGTAGGGACGGACTTGTTTGCATATTTGTGAGTTGACACTGCATTGACATGTTTTGTATACTGATTGTAAGTTTCATGTTCTATGTCACCAGTTTCACCCCACCCTGTTTTGTTAATAAAGCATTCTTCCTTCCCACTATCTTTAGTTTCCAGTCCTTGAGCGACTGAATCTCATAGTGCTTCATTATACCATTACAACATTGGATTCTAGACGTTTCCTATGCTGCGGTTCCACAGTACCACTGGTTCATTTAAACTATTACAAATTTCACTATGAATCAATTTCACATTATTATCAAATTTTGGCTGCCGACGATCGAAAGAAAAAAGAAACACGTAATAAATAAATAAATAAATGTGCAATCTGTAGTACTTCACCTTTTATTTCCTTCACTTTACAATTTATTCCAATATAACAGTTCTCTTCTGTTTCTTTTCTTCTAAGAGATAAAGTACAGTCTGTGCTCTGCGATTCCGTTTTCCCCATCGGCCTCCCTGCCTCATTACCTCAATATCCAGTTCAGTATCAGCAGCTTGACAGTTTCAGGTAGTCCGAAAATTTTAATTAAATAGAATCTATGTATTAGAAACATAATAAAGGAAGCAAATTTAAAAGACAGGGGGATATACTATGTGCTATACGGATAATATAACACATGAATACGAGCATTTACGGGTTTTTTTTGTCGCATACATTTAGAGCAGGGGTGCCCATTAGGCAGCTCTCAAAGTTGATGCTGGTAGATCACAAAGGGTGGGAATGGTGGCCAGGGCCGCCGTCAGGGGGTACGGCCGATAGTGATGTAAGGGGCCCGGGCAGCCTAAGGGGCCCGGGCAGCCTTAGGGGCCCGTGAACCTTACATTGGTATCGACCGTACAAGTGACAGGCCAGGAGCCAGTGGAGGCAGCCAGGCCCCCACAGCACCAGAGGGGGCCGGGGCCCGCCTCCGGTGTCCCCAGGGGGTCTCCACTGTTCATTTGATTTTTAAAGATGGCTGCCGCGAGTAGCGACGGCCATCTTTAAACCTGGCAGGCGCCCTCATCTCGTTTAATATATTGCCAAAGAGGCAATATATTAAACGAAAATCATGCCCTGGTGGTCGAGTGAGGAATTAGTATGATCTGCATCTCTTGCTGATGCAGACCATACTGATCTCTTCCCCGTGGTGCTGCCGCTGATTGGCAAGAATCGATTAGTATGGTCTGCATCAGCCAGAGTGCAGATCACACTGATCCTCCACTGAAGCCCAGGAATGCAGCCCCCCTTCCTGCAAAACAGGTAAGCAGGAGAGGGGGACATTTAAAAAAAAATGTAATGAAGCTATGTGTGTGTTTTTTAATGAGTGTGTGATATGTGTGTTTCATTACGCTTGTGTTTTTTTTTAACCACTTCCCGCGGGTTCACGTAACTGTACGTCATCCACTGGAAGTGGTTATACCAAGAACACGGCTGCTTCTGCAGCCATGTTCTCGGTACCGTGTTAAACAGCTGACGATTGCTGTTTAAATACAAGCGACCCGCCGTCTGTACAGGCACTGGATTGCTTGTACGGTGCGGTGCTGTGTCCCCCTCCACGGCCGCCGGTGCCGCCGTTCGCTTCCTGGGCTCATCTGTTTGCCGGGCAGGAGGGGGCGTGACGGGCCATTGAAGTGAATGGCACCATTCACTTCAATGGCCCGCCACATCCCCTCCAACCCGGCAAAAAATGGAACCGGCCGCAATGCGATGCAGTGCATTCTGGCCATATTTGGGTCGGAACGCACTGCAAGTGATGTGAACGAGCTCTTAGAGCCAGAGGATAAAGCAGATGAAGCAGATCTCTGCTTCATCAGCTTCTTTGGGGTCCCTAGGTGACATTAGGGGTATGAAAGACCCTTGATGTCTCCATAAAGAGAACCTGTCACATTATATTTGCTATTGCATAGGGGTTTTTTATCCCCCTATGTGATTGTGACGAACTAGGAGCGCAGAGAGAATACACAGAGGCAAATCACACGGAACCCGGCGTGCAGGGTGTTTATTGGGGAATTCAGGGGTACAAATCAAGGTACAAAGGCCGGGGTTAGGTCCTGGGGGGTTGCAGGCCACGGGGAGGGACCACCCAGAAGGTAGGCAACGGGCCAAGGAAGGAGTAGATCCAGAGTCACAATGCTAGTAGTCCAGAGGTGCAGCAAGGGGTAATCAAACAGGTAACCAGGCACCGTGTGAGTACATCCAGTAAGGGTAGAACAACAGATCCCAGCAGACCTCACAGCAGCAGTGGAGCAGAACAGGTAGGGTTAAGTCCGTATCCCTTTGAATCCACAGACAGAGACCGGCCTTAGCGCAGCCTCTAGTCAACCATTCAGCGAGTAAGAGACCATGAAGCCTTCCCACCAGCACTTACAAAGGTCCCGGGAGGAGCCGGCAGGAGAGGGGAGGGAAGGGGGAGTACACAGGCTGTTACTCAGCAACTAACCCCCCCCCCTCATGTGTCCTTTGTTCTGGGGAGGCTACAATGCAGAGAAACAGCAGACATGTCCTGGCTTGTCTCGGTGCCCCTTTCTCCACAGTGATAGCAATAGAGCTGAGTGTAAAAATAAAAAATTGTAAAAATAAAGTAACATAAAAAAATTAAAAATTAAAATAAGAGGAGAGTGCATGCATGCCCTTCTATCTCCCATTGCAAACAGCAGGAGCTGCCAGCTGGGATGGTACCCATGTGGGACACCTTGAGATTGAGAAGCTATGTGTATCATTATGCTCCAGATGCAAATGTGATACTGGATACTTGGACCGCTTTTGGAGCTGGCACTGGGAGCTGGATTGTGCTCCACTATAGAACATCTAATCAATAAAAGGAAAGTACGTGCATGCCATCTCTCTCCCATTGCAAACAATGGGAGAAACCAGTTGGGATGGTTCCCTTGAAGGACATCTTTAGCTTGAGACGCTCTGTGTATCCTGATGCTTCATTTGTAAATGTGATACTGGGTATCTGCACTGTTTTTGGTGCATGGGGACTTTCAACATCGTCCAAATCTCTCTGCCACCCTGTAGCCTTTGGAATTATACTAATCTATCCTTATCTCTCTCACACAGTGGCCCCGCATATCTAGTGCCTCTCAAAGTGTGATCCTTTAGCAAAAGGTGGACAATGCTTAAGGCATAACATAATGGTTTAAGGCTTAACTTCTAAAACAATCTACTGTGATTCATTACCTGAGGTCTGAATGGGGTATTTTACAATGTATATGCCATATGATGACCAAGTAATGTGTGTATGTTTGAAACTTACTTTAGGCATGTTTGTTTCTTCATAAGATTTTTTTTTGATGATGTGAACTGAATTTGGACTTTAAAAAAACCAAAAGTGTTGGATAAAAATCAGCATGTTCGAGATATTCTGTGATGTCCATTATAATATAACAAAGGCGCTGCAATAGGCTTTTTATGTTTTTAACAAAGGGAATCTGTGAATGCTGAGGCACTCTCTTTAATGTGACAAAATTAAAATCCTTTAATATTCATATACCACAAATATCCCCCTGAGTCTTCTTTTATATTTTTAAGAATATATAGGCATGCAGTAGTTGAATTACCCTCCTCCTGACCCTCCTTTATTCTCTATTAAATGTTGCTGAACAGATAGAA
Source organism: Nanorana parkeri (assembly GCF_000935625.1). NCBI lineage: Eukaryota > Metazoa > Chordata > Amphibia > Anura > Dicroglossidae > Nanorana > Nanorana parkeri. Next base: position 481,539 of record NW_017307319.1, read on the forward strand.
TTTAAACCCAAAAACAAAAATGTAATATATTGCAGTTTACACATCCATAGATGTTACTTTTTCCTTTTTCAGCCTTCTATTCCTTAATTCTCTCCTGGTGAGCAATACCCTTCATGTCCTAGGGCAGTGGTGGCAAACCTTGGCACTCCAGCTGTGCCAAAACTGCAAATATCCCAGCTGGCATATTCTACACCTCTGCCGCCCCTCTGCTCCCTACCGCCCCTTGTCGGAAATCCGGCCCTGGTGATGGCTCCCCTCCGCTGCCCTGATAGCATCCGCTCCCTCTCTTATATGTCTTCTTTGAACCGTGACATTCATATGTGTGGCTGTGGCATCTGATGTCAGAGGCTCGTCACAGTGTTTGCCTGCTGAAGGAACAGCTAATGGTTCCGAAACGTTGTTCACTGGTGTCACCATAATCACCATGATTGTTTAGTGTCTTTATTAAAGGCGTTCTACATAGTGGAGCTTGGAGTGTGGGTGACTTCTTTGCTTAATTTGGATATACATGGCGCCATCCACAGGTCATACCAGCACCCATCTTATTATATTGTGATACCGGTCTGGAGTGCGATGGGACAAGGACTACTATTGATGTCAGAGGCTGGGGCGGGCCCTTAATCTGTACCCCCGGAAGCCCCTTTTTAAAGACATCTCCCTGATGACGAGACTCATTGGGAGTGTGGATTCCTCTTCCATCTAATACTTTTCCAGTACGGTATGTTTAATATGTGCTTTTATGCAATGTATCGAAGAAAAAGAGGTTTTATATGGAATACTTTTTAGTTCATGTTGATTTGCCACATAAAAGCCCCATTTTACTACTATTGGTTTTGTTTGCATGTGATGAACTGCTAATAATGTTTGTGATTGCATCTCATCAGATTTCTGGCAGGATCAGCGGTAGTGGCGTAACAATCGCCATATCGACCCAGGTGGCCGCTATGGTGCCCAGGGCACAGGGGGGCCTGGCCAAGACATCCCCCTGATGCTGTGCAGGCCACCTGGGTTGCTGTGGCATCTCAGGCTGCTTGCTGTCACTGGCGGGTGTGGGGAGGAACGTGTCGCTGTTAGATCACTGACAACCTGTCAGTGATCTTTGCAGCGGCAAGTTCCTCCTCACAGCCGCTGCTGTGTCAGTGACAGACAGCAGCTACGGCGGAGGATGCTGGGCCCGGCGTCGGCAGCGGAGGAGGAGGTGGGACCCGGCGATGGAAGAGGAGGTGGGGCTGGTGACATCAGAGGAGCAGGGGCCCGGCTATGGAAGGGGAAACAGGGCATAGCGATGTGCAGGAGGAGGAGGCGGACAGCGGATTGGGGCTGACAGGTAAGAGGTTTGCAGGGGTGTGATCAACTCACCTGAGACCCTGCAGAGCCCACCATAGAGTCGATGGTGGGCTCTGCAGGTTCACTCTCATGTGAGCTGTTTGGGATCTCAGGTGGGCTCTGCAAGGGATATAACTAGAAATCACAGGGCCCCCTACAAAATGTTGCTATGGGGACCTGTGATTTCTAGTTGCGCCCCTGATCAGCGGGCATTATTCAGTCATTGAACAGATACTGTTTAACAAAATGCTTTCACTGGTATATTAAACAGCCCATTAATTAGTTGAAGGGTTTACATACACTCCAAGTACACCTGCCACTAGATGGTATGTATAAACAGTACATATGTCTATATATAGCTTTTATCCAGTTCTTGTGATAAATTGTTGCTTGTCAGCTGAGATTAGGGATTAGCAGAGAATTTTCCGCAAAACTGGTTTTGTCACAAAATGAGTGATTTCTCCGTCAATAATATTTGGCCGAAGCAGAAACATTTTCGCTCGCTGAGCTGCTTAAAGTTGCTTGGAAAAAAATTGATTTTCTCTTTCTTTTCTTTATTTGGAGAAGTTTTTTTAGATGTATTAAGAGCAGTTTAATTTATTTTATTCAGAGGTATATTTATAAAGTAGTGAATGTGACATTCACTAAACATTATTACGTTGTATTAGTAGTATTATTATTGTTATTATTATTATACAAGATTTATATAGTGCCAACAATTTGTCCAGCGCTTTACAATATAATAAAAATATTACATTTACAATACAAATCAAGACAAGATGGTAAGGAGGGCCCTGCCCATGAGAGCTTACAATATAAAAGGGAAGGGCCAGTGATACATGAGGAGGTAGCTGTGTGAATGAATTAATTCTTTGGGAAAGTGATTGTTCAGTGGTTAGGTTTAGTGATGGGCTGAACACCCCCGTGTTATGTTTGTATTTGAACACCCGAACGGCCGAAAAGTTCGAATACGAACTCGAACCTAATACAAGTCAATGGGGGTCGAACTTTTCGAAAATGATTGTCCCCTTTAGGAGGGCTTATATGCAAGTTATTGGCCATTAAAGGTGTATGGGGGTCCGGGTACTACCCTGGGGGACAGGAATACAGTTTTTAAAGGAGCAGTGATTTTAACATCACTTAAAGAGTAAGAATAAAAAATGAAAATTTCCTTCAGATATCGTGCCTGCGGGGTCCCCATAACCTGCCTGTGAAGTGGCGGATCTGTGGGATGTATAGAACCTGCTGCAGCAAAACTGACATTTCTAAAAAAAACAAAAAACATTTTTTTTTTACCATTAAAGTGTCCAAACAATACCAGGCCCCTTAGGTCTGGTAGGAATATTTAGGAGGGACCCCGTGTAAAAGAAAGTGTGTGGGGTTCCCCCTTAAAGTCACACCAGGCCCTACAATTTTATCCTGTGGGTGATTGAAAGCCAGTGGAGGGATTGGCAGAGGGGGGTTGCAGATACTGAGCAGCTGGTTAGGTGAATGAGTGTAGTAGCAGCATTCATGATAGACTGAAGGGGGAGGAGCCTGTGTAGAGGTCAGCCAATGAGGAGGGAGTTGCAATAATCAAGACAAGAGATAACAAGTGAATGGATGGGTAGGAAGGGGCGTATTTTGGAGATTTTCTGAGTTACGAAGGTGAAGGCGGCAGCATTTGGACAGTGATTGGATGTAGGCTAGAAAGGTGAGGTCTAAGTAAAGGATCACACCTAGCACCTTGGCATGGGGGAGGGAGAGAGGGACATTCACTGCAGCTGACTGTATGTTTTAAATTATAATGATTGATTTACCTGCAGTGAATGTTTGGTGAATGTCACATTCCCTGCATTATAAATCTGTCCCTGAGTGTTCTTTTTTGTGTTCTTGTGTGTTGATGCTTTACATTTTTTTCATCAATTTTTTTTTTTTTTTTTTTACAGTGAAAAAAATTAAACAATGGGGCTAATGAGGGACAGTTTTTGGGCAAGGTTCGAGTCCAGGATAGTTGAAGGGAGTTTCTGTATCCCTCAGGAGTCATTTAAAGCCTATTAAAGCCTTAAAATGAAAATGAACTAAATAAAATCAAGATTTGGGTATGTTATAGAAAATCTGTAGAAAAGCTAACTGTGTCTAAGAGATACCCAGAAAAATTTACCTTTTTATCTGGAATTCCTCCAGCATACTCTCTGGCTTGTTATTGTGCCTAGTCACTTCTGTTGTATAGCCTCATAGCTGTATATCTGCAGGGTGAGATTATTTCTGGCATTGCTACCTATGACTGCTAACCTAAGGAGTGAACCTAGTGGTATGTGAGTGTGCCTAGGCACTTCTGTGTCTACAGCCTCATAGATGTATATCTGCAGTGTCAGATCAAAGGCACTGGTGCCTCTAAATGCTGGTCTCAGGAAATTTGTGATGAGATCTGGTGATGTCTCCACTGTGCTGATCGCTATTCTCCTTGATGGGGGCTCTGACATGAGGAAGCAAAGCCCTGCCTCTACCAATATGGCAACCTGCACATGGAGACAAAGTGAAGAAAACGGCCTGGTAAGTCAGAAATGGGTACACAATCTGCAGGGAGACCACAGGAAATACTGGTGCCTAGTCTTTTGCCTTCTGCCTACCTTGTTTTGGGCACAGCTTCCAGAGTATAGTTCCTCTTTAAAATCCATCAAAACCACCTTAACCTTAGCTTCCTCTATGATTTTAATGTGTTATACCAAAATAGACAATTATCTGATGCATTATACCAAAATCTCCCAATTTTGGCTGAAGTTTCTGGGAAATTAAAATGCCAAATTTCACTCATCTCTAGTTCAGATACTGAATCATCTGAAATATGCAAATTTCAACTTTTCCTGGAAAGTCTCTAGACTGCGAATCTTCTGACACCCTCCTCGCTGTGATTGCCTGCCTTCCTCCTGTTAGCCAGGTTGCTGTGTTCCCTTATGTGACTTTCTGTGGAGGTAATGGGGTGGCTGCACCTGAAAGCATAGTTCCAGAGTTTGCAACTGATTCTACGAGCAGCACACGGTGACAAAGGAACTTGGCCCATATGAAAGTATGACTTTATACATGAAGACCACAGCTTCTTCCTCTGAAGTTCACCGAAGCCTGGGGACTGATTGTGAGTAAAGTTTTTCAGTATTGACGAGCCCCTTCTGAGCCGATGACACCACCAAGATACTAATTCACTCACTTGTTATCTCTTTCCTCGACACAAGCTATCACTCCTTCAGTCTATCATGAATGCTCCAGCCTCTTCCACCTAATAAACCAGTGTTTTTCAACCTTTTTTGTGCAAAGGCACACTTTTTTCATGAAAAAAATCACGAGGCACACCACCATTAGAAAATGTTAAAAAAATTTACCTCTGTGCCTATATTGACTATATATAAAGTAATTAAATAAACCACTCAGTGTCCACCACCCATCTCTGTCAATTCTTCACGGGCTTCTGTTTACTCAATGCCTACAATTCAAGATACTAACAACATACAAAGCCATCATGTTCTGGTAGACATCCCTGGCAGGTGATGCGGGCTCACCCAAGTAGTCCTTGTCCAGTAAAGGGCCGAGGCAGTTGGCAAGCAAAGATAGCGGTCAGTATCCTGCTGGCAAGAGCGTGGTCAGAAACAGGTAGAGTTGGCAACAGGGCAGATGACAAGAGCAGGGTCAGGCAATCCAGCCTGGCAGTGCAGATCAGAAACAACAGGAATTAGTACACATAGTGTTGGAAAGAAGACACAGCACCAGCTACCAGAAAGAAAGGTGTTCAAATACCCTCCAAGCCTGTAAGCAAGCCTACACAAGGGATGCACACCACTACAGGCTAACTCACATATATATCTTGAGTTCTTATAGGTATATTAGGCATCAGGGATTGTTGATCCAGGGAATATCCGATTGCCTTATGGGATCAGGAAGGATTTTTTTCCCCTGTTGGAGCAAATTGAACCATGCTTTATAGGGTTTTTTTGCCTTCCTCTGGATAAACAGGGGGTAGCTGTGGGCATAGCGTGCTGTTTAGGCTTTTCTTCTCTTCTCTTTTTTATTTCTCCGTATCGCTATAGGTTCAACTCGATGGACTTGAGTCTTTTTTCAATGTGACTAACTATGTAACATGCACCAATGCATGTATGCTCATACCTAAGCACGTGACCAGTCATAGCTAAAAGGGGGCATGCGTGTGTGACATGCTGCAAATGGAAAGAACAGGACAAGCCCCTGGCTGTAAAACACAGTTCCTGGAGGTACGGTAACTGAATGAAGAAAGGCACTGATCAATCTGGTCATATGGATAATGCTAGGGTAGATGTCTTCTAAGAATGTTCTGCTGTGCTGAACCCTTTCCATTTAATCAGGTAATGAAGATGCTCTGCCACTCGTCTGAAGTCAATTGCTTCTACTTCATATTCCTTATTGGAGAGGGTGAAGGAACTGACCTGCCAAAAAAAATTATCTTAAGCCCTCATGGCAGGGCCCTCCCTATCATCTTGTCTTGAATTGTATTGTAATTGTAATGTCTTCCTTATATTGTAAAGCGCTGCGCAAACTGTTGGCGCTATATAAATCCTGTATAATAATAATAATAATCTTGGACCACTGGCTTCAAACAAGAAATGCGGAATGCCAGATGGACCTTTAATGAGTCTGGAAGAGGAAGTCAGGAAGTTAAGTCTGTCCTGTACATCGGAAACTGTGGATTCTAGGGAACAATTCAGTAGTGATGCAAGAAGATATCTGTAATTTGAAAAGAATGTGGATGGCAAAGTGGCAGCATACAGAGCATTATTATAAGCTAATTCCCAAGCTGATCACATCTGAACTCACTGCAGGTCATCACTCCGCTCTTCCAAAGACCTCCTGCATTCCAGCTCCCTCATCAGCTCCTCCCATGCTCGCCTCCAGGACTGCTCTAGAGTCTCTCCCGTCCTCTGGAACTCTTTACCCCAACCTGTCCGTCTATCTCCCACTCTGACTGCCTTTAGGCGATCCCTTAAGACTCATCTCTTCAGGGAAGCCTATCCCACCTAAAACTAACCACTGAACGAACACGTTCTCAAACAATTCATCCCCACACAGCTACCTCCTCATGTATCACTTCCCCCTCTCTTTTAGATTGTAAGCCCTTATGGTCAAGGCCCTCCTTACCATTTTGTCTTGAATTGCGAAAGCCATAGGCGGTATATAAATTCTGTATAATAAGAATAATAATAATAATAATTCACCACAGTAGCAATAATGCCCAGTTATCTTGTGTCACGATAGTACAAAATATGAGGTACTGTCTGTTTAGGTTCTCATGCATACAGGTCATGATGTGTCTATAAACATAAATCAAAGCAACTGGACTTGTTGTATTTTTCTTGAAGATGTTTCTAAATTGAGGAAGCTAGTTGGATGAACAGCTGTAAGCTATTCTCCTTTTGCCGGCCCGTTCCTGTATCTTTTATTAGCCTCGAATCTTCTGGAGTAATGCATCCAGACACCAAGTATCATGAATACAGAATTCAGTTTAAATTTAGTAAATTGCAGAAGAGGTGTGATTTGTCTACAGTGAAATACTTTTTTTTTAAACAACAAAAATATAAAATTAGCTTTGCAAGCAGAAAACACTTTCCATTAGAGAACAGGAACAAGAACATTAAACAACAACAAAAAAATCAACTCTTTCTCCTTTCATTTCCCCTCTTTTGTCACTGAAATGTATAACTTTTGTTTCCAATACCCTTCATCAGCTTTATCAATCATTTTATAGATTCCTTTAAAAAAAAAAAAAAAAATAACATTGTACATTGCAAACAATACCAAGACAATAGTACAAACCAATAAAGGGTACATAATTGCATGTAGAATTTTTGATCCAGTAGGAGACCATCCTAAATAATCACACTTATTTTCTTGAGACAGTTTCTCATCTAAATTAAAGTATTACTTATATTCCTCCAAGATTCCCACTCTCCAGTTTCAATTTGCCAATTGATAAGTTTATAACTTTGTTGCGGGAGGAACGAAAAATGTTACAACACTTAAGAACCCAAAAGCATACCAATTATGATGAGTGTCTGTCTGTATCTGAGTAGCAACCTGCAGTAATTTATTTTTAGCTGAAATAGTTTGGACTGATGTCTGGAGCAAGGTTAAGTTTTGGGTTCTTAAGTGTTTTAACATTCGCCGTTCCTCACGCAAAACAAAGTTATAAACTTATCAACTGGCAAATTGAAACTGGAGAGTGGGAATCTTGGAGGAAGATGTCCCAATTGCATTTTAATATCGTGTTGTAATAAACAAGGCTCAAACAGGACACTCCTATGAGTACATGCATGTCCATCTGAGGTTTCCATACATCCTATAAGGGAATATGTTTGGTTATCCTGGCCCATGTATTCTCCGTTATATTTGGGCATCCACCATTCTAGTCCAAAGATTAATACATTATTCATAGGAATAGGTAAGGTTAGGAATTTACACATAATTTGGGTTCCATTAATGTGGGACAGAAATACTACAATTTGCCCTGTACAGTAAAAATGGGATTCTTGATTAACAATGTTAGTAATACACATAGTTTTGGCAGATTGATGCTTTATCCATATGTCCTTTTCCTAATTTGAACAATCGTTTAATCCTATTTTGATTCATTCCAGTCAAAACATTTTCCAAATAATTTCTTTGTTTGTTCCATCCATAAATTTTTAATTGCACACATAGTCCAATTTATTGGTTTGTCAACTGTTTCTAAAGTAATTCCAAGATTCAAAATATTTAAAGTAAAATCTTTCTGTAGAGCTAAAGCTGTAATTCGGGGCCTTAACAGTGTAGGAATCAATTCAGCATTAATAGTTAAAGCATTTCCAATATCCATACCTGTGGTTGAAAACTTATTTCTTAATATTTCCATATCTACTGCATTAAGTGTATCCATAGTAGCACCCACACCACCCAAAAGGGTATCATACCATGCTTGTGTAGTGCTCGCCGCCGAAAGAGCCGCTGATTGCCCGGTTCATCTCTAGTCTGTCTAGGGTATGTTCTTCAGCTGCCCTCCCATTAGCACTAACCGCCCTTCTTCTGGTGCCCGTACACCGATGTCCACTCCAGTAGTAAAATGCTGAATAGCCTAACATAACTATTAAACATCTTCAGTGAGGAGAGAGGGTAGAGGGGTTCTAAGCCTCCAGAGGTAACTGACAAGAGCTCCAGACTCACCAGACTTTGTAGGTATATCAGTGTAGATCCACTTGGGAGACAGCGGACAGCAACTGATGTAGCAGATAAGCAGGATGGATGCAGATCCTCAACACAGGAAATACACCAACCATGCTCCTGAAGTCCTCTTAGTTCCAGGGTACTTCAAGAGCCTGCATTGGTCCCGGTTCTCTTCCTCTATCAGCATCACAGGCCTCCTCCATGTTGGAGGCCTCAGGGAACCCTTTCCCTCAAACCAGCCCATGCCCACCCCCAGGCCTCAGGCCTAGCCTGGGGGGCAGGCTGAACAGAACCCAGCCCTATTCCAAGGCTGGTCCCGGCTGGTCCCAGCACATGGCCAATCCCTCCAGTATATGTACCCTATCCCAGCATGCACCACTGGTTGAGAGAAACCCAGTGATTGGCTGCTGTACTGTACATACACTACAGTATTTCTCATTGGCTGTCCCACAATATGACAGAGTCACACTCTGCCCAGGGGGATACAGGCAATACTAGACACCTGGAATTAACCAGATAACTGCCGCTATGATCCAGCCAGGCTGACTACAGCCCTGGCTATCACTAAATGTCTAGTAGCCACATCACAGAAGGTGATGGGGGCTACACTTGTTTCATTCTCAATTTATTAGCACATAAAGATATAGGAGGATTAGTTATATTATAATCATTAATAATTTCCTTTGCTTTAAGAGAAACATTTGTACAGGTTGAGTGGATGGGTATATGTGTCTGATTATATATGGTAGGAATACCAATATTCTCACTTCTCAATGTCATAGCAAATATAGTGCGATTAGTAATCATAGTAGCATTAGAAAGTAACATCATGTGTCCTATATTCCATGTAATATTTGGATCTTGAGACAGTTAGAGGCGCTAAATTAAAGTGATATTAAAGCTAAAAAAAATGTCATTTCTCCTTTAACCTCTTGCCGTCCGCCCGTAGTAAAAAAAACGGACGGACGGCACTGCAGCATCTGCGGGTTGCCGTCTCCAGACGGCAATTTTTTTCTGCTCGCGCGCGCCCCCTAGCGGGCACGCACGGGCAGAAAAGACGCAGCGCTGAATACTGAAAAATGGCCTGGATGGGAAGGGGGTTTAACACCGCGGATGTCAACTGGTTAAGGAGACCCTCCTTTGCTGGAGGCTGTTTAAAAAAAAAAAGTTATTCATTCCTCGTTTTCTAGTGGGTCCCCGCCATGCTCTTCCCCCGCCCCCTGCACGGGTGCCACCATCGTTCTAATGGAGGCCCCCGTGCGCACTCGTCCCCACAGCGGCTGTGTGCGTCTATAGGCAGGCCACGCCCCTTCCTTCTTTAAACCTATGGCTCCTCTGCCATCAGTATCCTCCCCCCACAACCCGGACGTTTGGGGTACAGAGGATGGCTTCGGGACCGGCGGCGCGGACAAAATCAGCTGACAGGTAAGTGTGGGGAAGACTGGGGTAAAAAAAAGACGCTTAGGCTGTTTTTACACTAATGCAGTGAATGCATTATGGTAAAAAAATGCCCAGACCTTAATACTACTTTAAGTTCCGTCTGTCTCCCACTCTGGCTGCCTTTAGGCGATCCCTTAAGACTCATCTCTTCAGGAAAGCCTATCCCACCTCAACCTAACCACTCAACCATCACGTTCTCAAACAAATCATCCCCACACAGCTACCTCCTCATGTATTATTTCCCCCTCTCTTTTAGATTGTAAGCCCTCAGGGGCCGGGCCCTCCCTATCATCTTGTCTTGAATTCTATTGTGATTGTAATGTTTTCCTTACATTGTAAAGCGCGGCGCAAACTGTTGGTGCTATATAAATCCTGTATAATAATAATAATAGTTCAGCCACAATAGCAATAATGCCAAGTTATCTTGTGTCACGATAGTTCAAAATATGAGGTACTGTCTGTTTAGGTTCTCATTCATACATGTCATGATATGTCTATAAACATAAATCAAAGCAACTGGACATGTATTTTTCTTGAAGATGTTTCTGAATTGAGAAAGCTAGTTAGATGAACAGCAAAACATCTTCAGGATGAATACATGTCCAGTTACTATGATTTATTTTTACCGACATATCAAGTACTGTTCTAAAGTCTGGTTTGTTCTCTTAGTTTGTCAGTCTGCGGATGGTAACCTGAGGACATTGAAAAATGAATCTTTAGTTTCTTGCACAATTTTTGCCAAATCCTTGAGGTGAATTGAATGCCCATATCAGACACAGAGGGGTTGAATTACTAAAGTAAAATAGGCTGTTCACTTTGCAAGGGAATTTTCACTTTGCACTTTCCAAGTAAAATAACCCCAATGTCATCCAGGACACTGTAGAGTCTAACTAACTCTCTGAAGATCTCTGTCATGGTCGAGGCCGAAGAAGTAACTTTCATTGGTAAAAAGGGCGCCATCTTGGTGGAACTGTCAAACACCACTAAAACTGAATTGCATCCTTCTGAGGAAGATCCATGATTAAGTCCATTGCCAACATAGACCAGGAATGGGTTTGTATGGGTAAAGGCCTAAGTAATTAAATATTGCGTTAATTTTCTATTATAATTAGATTTTTCCTAATAGGCGATTTATTTACGTATGTAAGAGGACAGCAACCCAAAGATCATCTGCGACCTAAATCTTTTTACACTGCAATAGTAGATTGATAGAACGGCAGCTCTGTAAGACTTAGATGTTCCTTTGATCTGTGATACCAGGTTGGACTTGAATTTTAGGAAATTCTTGATTGTGTCAGGCGAGAAATGAGTGGAATTGTCAGGAAACATGTGAAAAAACATCTTGCTTCATGGGTTTGGACCCTGAAGAGTTGGTCAAATGAGAATCAAATCTGGAGAGAAATAAAGCTCATCCGACCTGGTGTGGTCTAGGGCACTTGGTCTTTGTGCTTGACCACTCATAGCTAAAAGGCCACGAGCTGACGCACTGCAAATGCACAAGACAGGCCATGCCCCTGTGCAGACGTGGATCCTTGAGGTACTGTAACACACCTACAACTCTTCCCCGAGCTATATCCTCAACTTTGTCTCAAAATATCACCCGAAGCGTCTTCTTCGTTCCTACCAGAACCACTTGGTCTTTAGTACTTAATCGAAGTAACCCAACATTCTTTGTGCTCTCATTTCAACTCACAGGAAGTGCCAGTGGCACGGCATTTCTGCCCAACTGGCATTTTCTGTATTTGCTGAAAATATTATTAGCCTGAAAAAATAAAACACATGCAGCCACCAAATCTAAGGAGACTAAACTGCAATGTATTACATTTTTATTCTTGGGTTTAAAAAATATTTAAAGGAGAACTATGAGGTGAGTGAAAATCACTCATCCTCATAGTTCGAGCCAGCGTGTGACAATGAAACTGTCACAAGTCGGCTCAATAGATCGGGAAGTGAGCGAACACATACCGTTGCCCGCTCACTTCTCGATCATCTGTCAGTTACTGCTCCCAGCAGGGATTCCCCCCTTCCCCGCTCCGATCATCCAGCGCTGACTGAACGAACAGATGGGGGAGGGGGCGAGTACAGCTGGCTCTGCCTCTAGATAGGCAGAGCCAGCTGTCACTCATGCAGGGGGGTGGATCTCGACAGTATTGTCCAGATCCGCCCCAGCTGCAGCGGTCTCAGTATACTGCAAGCTGTAGCTCGCGATATACTGAGCTTTGGGTCAGAGGAGGACGTTAGTATATGTCCTCCCATGACCCTTAAACGAACTATGGGGGAAAACACTTACCCCATAGTTCTCTTTTAAGCTTTATAAATGAAAAAATGAACTCCAGCTGTGATGTTTTTAGAAAGCTATGGACAGCACC
>NW_017307319.1:501386-524301 GCF_000935625.1 Nanorana parkeri
ATGGAGAAGCACAAAGGCCCAAAGTATTACATCACTATATCTAAAATAAAGTAAAATAACAAATATATAATATTTATACAAATAAATAAAATAAAATGATTAGTATGTTGATGAGGAAGGAAAGATAAGGTGAAATGTGAGCAGAATAAACGTTAGCTTTAAATGAAGTAAAACGACTTGCGTGCCGCAAGATGCATATACAGATGGATATATGCATCTATATACACGCACACACGCGTACACGCACACACACACACACACACACACACAATTATATAAAAGAGAATTCCTAGGAAATTAAAAAAATATACAGAAAATATAACTGATCCAAAACCTTTATAGCTTCCCTTTAGGCAAAGAAGCACTCCTGTGGGTAAGAAATGGGTATTGAGCTGTATGCTTCGGTACAGTGGATGAGTGAATCAATATGCTGCAAATCAGGAAGAGTGGGTGAATCTGATCCGAAGTACAATTTGCCAATTCTATTTAAAATGCGAACACCAATCACACAAGACGTCACCTTTATGGAGAGATTGATCAATTCCCAATGCACCTGAAAGCACCCCATTTGGCTCACCTGCCGTGCAATGCCCAATTAAGTAACTTGGGAATAATTTTACTCATCTCTCCATCGTATACAGAAGGGTTCAGTAAAAAGTTTCCCTTGTGCCTTGCAGGATCGGCTCACATTAATTTTGCAGTTTCCATTGACTGTCGGATGTGCAGTTATACGCTGAGGCTGAACACTAGGCAAAGAGCTGAACGCCCAGTTCACATCCATATTATCTACCGTTTCAGCGGCTACAGGATTTGTAATTTTGTTCGGCCCAACACCGAGCGCTGTCTTTGAACAAAAATGCTGATGAGCAGTTTTAGGTGGTAAATCTTAAAGGGTAACTCCACTTGAAAAATATAAAAATTAAAAAAACTTTTACCAATGAATATATATATCATATATAACTGTTGCACAAGTCATTGTGTATTTTAATGTTAATAAAAATGACCTTTCCATTTCAAACTGTAGCTGCTGTAATGTTCTAAATCTGTCCGAAAAATTCAATGCACTATGGTGACCGGGAGGCGTTCCATACACAGTTGGTGTAAAGAATGGCACCAGCAATATCACTTCCTGCTTCTGTGATTGGCTGATGGATTTTCCCAAAAGTTTGCACTAAGGTACAAGTATAATCTTTGGCATCCCTTGCAATAGGAATTTCATTTTTGGTGAGATACTCCCTAAGGGGTAATTACTACAATCTAGATCAGGGGTAGCCAAACTCCGGCCCTCCAGCTGTGGTGGAACTACAAATCCCATGATGCATCTCTCTCTGGGAGTCATGTCTGTGGCTGTGAGAATCTTGAAATGCCTCATGGGATTTGTAGTTCCACCACGGCTGGAGGGCCCGAGTTTGGCTACCCCTGATCTAGATCCTATACAATCCTATCTAGAGGCAGAGCCAGCCATCCTGGGGGGGAGGAGGGGGGAGGAGTTAGAGATCTGCTGCATGTTTCTGCTCACTTTCCAATCAATAGAACCGACCTGTGACAGCTTCTTTGTCACAGGTCGGCTCTAACTATGAGGATGAGTGGAAATCACTCACCTCATAGTTCTACTTTAACTCTTGCAGTACAGGGGTAGCCCCACTGCAAGGGTTGATAATAAGTTTCCCTGGAGTTCTTCTTTAAAGCTGAACTCCAGGCAGTCCCCATATACGCGTTTCAACACCTTGCAGAGTTAGGCAGTTAGGCATTAAATATTCAGTTAATTTTCTATTATAATTAGATTTTTCCTAATAGGCGATTTATTTACGTATTTAGGTGAAACTTTCAGCAAAATTGTCTTCTAAAAAGTTAATTTGTATATCCCCCCCCCCCTCTCGCGACTGCTACGTTCGCTCTCCTCGCACCATTATGGTATTAAACCCAGCTGTTTATCTCCGATAAAATTAATTACGTTGGACAAGTCAGCGCAATTCCAATTTTAGAAATGTAATCTAAGTATTTATGCTCGGCAAACACGTCTGTCCGTTCTCAGTGAATGCGCGGAGCAGAGATTAATTGTTTACAGCGAGTAAGTGGTGGATGCATTAGCCAAATGAAATTAATGTGCCTGTCTGAGTCGCAGCAGAAAACATGTGATATGATAATATGTAATAAAGTATTTTACAATGGGTAAATAATTAAAGCTTGTTGAGATGGTCCCTTTAGCGAGCCTCCGTCTATTATTTATTTAGCCCAATTAGAGAATTTATTAGGCCAGAATTGACGGACAGTAACAAATGGGTAGTCGCCCGGCTTGAAACTAAAACAGCCTTATGTTTACAAAAAAAAGAACTAATGGTTGCCATAGCATATTAATTACCAACAGGAGTGCACTGAGTAGGGAGTGTTGGTTAACCCCAATATAGTTTATTAACCTCGCTAATGTATGGAATAATTGGCCACCAACTTGTGCCAATTAAATTAGAACTGTGGGATAATGGCTAATTATACAGCCGAAATACACATAGCCAAATTGTTTTACCTGCCGTTGGATTTTTTCCCATTCCGTCCAGCTGATATTGTGATTCCCACACATATAGTTCAGGTTTAGCTCTGCTCTAAGTACTGATTAGACATGTGCTATTAGTTTAGTTCGGAATCAAAATTTTCCAAAATTCGGACATTCGAAAATTTGTGTTCAGTATATACATATGATACTAAAGCTGAGGCTCCTAGACCCGAATGGCATTTGGGATCCAAATTTCCAAATTGTATTTGGGAGCTCCCGAATGCCATTCGGGTCTGGGAGCCTCAGCTTTAGTAATATATGTATATGGCTCCCAGACCCCAATGGCATTCAGGTTCCGAATGTCCGAATCGCATTTGGGAGCTCCTGAATGCCATTCGGGTCTGTGAACCATATTCATATATTACTAAAGCTGAAGCGCCTAGACCCGAATGGCATTCGGGATCCGAATTTCCAAATTGCATTTGGGAGCTCCAGAATGCCATTGGAGTCTGGGAGCCTCAGCTTTAGTGATATATGTATATGGCTCCCAGACCCCAATGGCATTCCGGTTCCGAATGTCCGAATCGCATTTGGGAGCTCCCGAATGCCATTCGGGACTGGGAACCATATTCATATATTACTAAAGCTGAGGCCCCCAGACCCGAATGGTATTCAGGATCCGAATTTCCGAATTTCATTCAGGAGCTCCCGATTTGCCGTTTTTGAAGTTCAATGAACCCCACTGAAGTCTATAGGGGGCCAATCGTGCTGTTAAATTGCATTCATTGTTTGGGCTAATAATCTAATGGAGGGGGGGCATTTAACAAGCAAAAAAAATTGTAAAATTACAACAGGGAGAGGTCCTTTACTGCAGCTTTGAGGACAACATGGAAAAAACACTAATCCTTTAAAGCGGAAGGAAAGTCTGTTTTTGAGAAGTTCTGTCAGGCAGGCTTTTTTATGATAATTGAGACTGTGTAAGTCTCTTCTATGATAGATGCTTATTCCTGCATGTCAGCACTATTTTCTGTCTGTGAGCACTGAGCCATGCATGTACAGGATTCCTTGCCAAGAGATAGTAACTCCTGTGTATTGCGGCCTAACCAAGCTGCTTACGTACTCTCCAGCCACTGTACACTATTTGTGGCCATTGTCTCATACTTAATACACTCTAATGTTTATTTCAAGATATAACTTTCCTCGCCTCTTCCTCTCATATGCTTCCTTCTATATGAATGCTTCACATGCGTGGACGTTACAGTATTTGGGCCTGGCCAATCAAGCAGCCAAAGACTCTGAACCTGAAGAAGACCAGTGGAAAATGGTAGCAGAGAGTGCTGACATTGCAGTGCTGAAGCGGATTGCTTTGGTAGGCAAGTCTGCCGTACTGTGCATACTAACACATTATGGCTAAAAGTTCCTGGGAGCTAAAATTTTGTATAATATTATTGGTGGTTTACTTCTGCTTTAAATTACATGCTTTAGAGATGTATAAGCTGTATGCAGTGTAACAGAATATTAAACATTTCACAGACAGCATCAACAACTCCAAATACATATTCTGGATGTGTAATTGGCTTTTTAACTTTTACATTTAGCTTGCCTTAAATACTGCAGCAGCACCATAATCTGATTTAATTCAGCTTGTAAAAAAGGCTTTCTAGGTAGTTTTGACTGCAACACCTGGGGTAAAAGGACTGAATTTACTGGTGGAAGTAGCATCCACAACAGATCTAAAAACTCTACAAAAATGTACTCTTATAAAACCTCCAAAGCGCTTAACTTTGTACAAATTTGTACAAAACGAAACAATCTAATTGTTTCGTTTTGGGAGATTTTTTTTCCTTGCACTACCACATTGCATTTTCTTAAGAGTTCAGTGCACATATACACTTTAAAACCACAACCCCATATTCCCCAAACCCCCCCCCCCATTTATGTATAACCAATTATTCCCAAAGTAATCAAGATATGTGCTTTGTAGGAAATGGCAAGCGTCAGAACCATACATGAGCACTTGAATAGGCAAAGAGGCAAGTCAAGTTTTATCTTGAAATAAACAAATTATTATCTGAGAGACAAATATAGCTGGAAATTATATATGTCAGAGTTTAAGAGGGATAGATGAGGCAGGTTTTATCTTGAAATAAACATTGGGAGGATATTATCTGGGAGACAATATCCACAAACATTGTATAGTGGCTGGATAGTATGTAAGCAGCTTGGTTAAGCCCCAATTTAGGAGAGAAAGATGAGGCAGGGTTTATCTTGAATACATTAGAATGTATTATCTGAGAGACAATAGCCACAAATATTGTACAGTGGCTGGACATTTTATAAGCAAATTGGTTAGAGGAAGACATTAGGAAAGTTTATCTTGAAATAAACTGAAATAACTGAATTCTTAATTAAAACTGAATCTTGAAATAAACTGAAATATGAGACAAAGGCCACAAATATTGTACAGTGGCTGAACAATACGAAGGCAGTTTGGTTTGGTTGCAATGTAAGCGGGAGAGATGAGGCAGGTTTTATCTTGAAATAAACATTATAGTGTAATATCTAAGAGACAATAGCCACAAATAGTTCAAGTGCTGGAGCACCAGAATAAACTCTGAGGCGCAATGCAGGATTTACACTAAAGCTAATATTAGAAATTTTGCAGCTGCAATTGAGCTGCCAAAACATTGTGTGGCATCTTTGCAGTGCTGGAGGCATAACACATTATACATTTACGCTGCTACAAACATTAGTAATTTTTGCAGCTGCAGTTGAGCTGCAGAAGCATTGTGTGGCCCTCATTGTTGCTCAAACATCTCACTCCATCTACATATAACACCCTGGGATTGTGAGGGGTGAAATGTCCCTTTTGAAGCCTGCCCAGCTTCCTCCTCCTCTTTGAAGCCAGCATCCCAACCCTCCTCATCATATTCCCCATCATATTCTTCCTGCTGCTTTTGCCACACAGGGAGGAAGGCCCTGGGACAGCAGCAACTCCTCCTCTTTCTTCTGCCACTGTGCCTTTAGACAACAGAAGATGAATTGTATCACTAATCCTGGCTTTTTGCAGCTGAACGATTTAACCGCCTCCTCACAACGTGTCAAAATGTTGCAGGCTCCCTGAATGATGAGCCATTGACATGGTAATCAGAGCCCCAGCTCCCCAGAGCCTGTCCTTGTACCATAATGTGACTGATGACATGCCGGCTCAGACTGCAGCATGGCAAACATTGAGTTCCATTGCATTGGGTGTCACAGATGAGGCAGTTGGTAGGCAGTTGATGTTTTTGCTGCATTTCTGCCAGGCAAGCTATGCACACTGTCAACCTTAAAATTAAAAAGAAGGCGCTAGCAACAGAAAATAAAATGTACTTCCCCATCTAGGAGTTAGAAATTGTGTATGAGCTGGGAATAAGGAGCAGGATAGATGAGTAGCCAGTTGTTAGAGAGGCTAAAGGTTGTATCTAGTTAAGTGGATCAGTGCCAAAGGATGAGACAGAAGTGGAGCCACAAAGTACTTTTAAAGTGATGACAGGTCTAACCAAAGCTAAATATCAAGAACATGTGACAAACATATGGAATCACTAGCAAAAGACAAGCTAGCAAATGAAGTCAATACAACAGAGTCTCAACCACAAGCTAATGAACTCTAAAACAGGCAACCTGTTAGTATCAGTTTGTTCTTTAATAGGAAGCTGAACCAAACAGGATACATGCTGTTGCTTGTGAACATGTGGATGTGATCAGTCATGACCCTATAGATGGACAAGATCCCTACACCTTTAAAAGGGGCACTGCATCAGGCATGTGGACTCTGAAGGGCAGTATGTGGTGTTGGAGGGCCCTGCAGAGGAGGCCAAAGAGTAGCAGGAACCATGAGGGGCATCGGAGGCATTCAGACAGGAGAAGCTGCTTGAAAATTATACACAGGATGAGACAGGAAGGAGTGATCATTATGTAGATGGAACCCAACAGTCTTGCCTTATGAAACTCCTGCCTGTAACTATAAGGTCTCTCTATACTGGTTGCATGCTTGTTTCAATTCAGCTATTGGAATTCAGGATAAAGATTACAACCCGGAAGCTTCAACTGAGGTCATCATGGCAGCTTCCATTATTTACCTGACAGGACACCTTTAAAATCTGTCTCCTTTTTATCTCCACTGCAGCCCCCATCTCAGCCAGTAGATGACTGATGAGAACGACAGGACCCAATCAGATTCTCATCACTGTAAGGAGAGACAACATTATAGCCTGCAGGTTGTTACAATTATAATTTTGGAAGTTGATTGGGGAAAAAAAATATATATACTGCATTAGTAGATAAACAAGCTAATCAAATCCAGGGCTTGGAACAGCAGTTCTGAAACTCCAGAGATAAACAGTCTAGAGACGGGAAATAAAAATTAGCAGTGCTATGGAAGCATTTGCGAGCTTTAAAATCCAAAGCTCCCCGAGGCTTATAAATAAACTGTTTATAAATTGTGACCACAAAGCCTTATCTCTGTTGCCATGGCAGCACAGTTGGACATATCGCTAAGATAATTTCCCACGATGGTCATTTGCATGTTGCATGGAAAAAAACAAAAAAGCAAGAAGATAAAGTTGATAAACATAGGAAGAAGAAATAATAGTACACTAAGATATAAACCTGGGAGGGTTAATGAGCCATTAGAAGCTTACTTCCCGGGAGTCTTACAATGGCTAGAAGTTAGCGAGGCCTTACTCAATTTATTGGCATGATCCTTGGTTCTGGAGGACTGAGTGATATTAAAAAACAATCATGCTAATACCAAAGAGCTGGTGGATCAGTGTTAATTACTGGTATTGATCAGAGGTGTGTGCAAATGTTGCTAAAGATATTTCAAGACTTAAAGCCCAATTGAACCTTTACCTTTTAATAGGAGTATGCAGTCAGACTGCATAAAAAGTTACAAATGAGTTTATTTAATTGTGTTAGACTTTTTTTTAAACATGTGAAACATCACTTGCAGTCCATGAACAGCGTTGTTGATTGGAGTACCGTACAGGGGGCTTACCAGACACCTGGATAGCAAGACTGCTGGATAACCAGACTCCCACAAGGCCAACCAAGGCCCGGCCTTGGGGCAGCAGTGGCGTGGAATTCCTATCTCCCGATTGCCGGGACATGCGTATAGTTGTTTCCTATATTTAGCCCTGCTTTGGGCAAGCAGAGCTAAATGTACAGCGGGGAAGCCACCACTTGTTTTGTACAAGTGATCTTGGCGATGTCGCCGAGATCACTTGTAAGCAGCATGCAGGTCTGATATTCTCTATGGAGGGGAGTAAATCCGGCCCTGACCCGACTGCTGCGCTATAAGTAAGACAAAAATGTTGAGTCTCCAGGGTGCTGAGGGTACAGGGCAGTTTTGTATTATAATAATAAAGTACTAACACATTAAAAAGACATTTAAAAACTCACATTCTTTAGCCTGATGGCATACCCTTAACGTTCCAACAGCCTTGAGTAGAGCTTAACCCTTAGAGCTTTCATATACTCATTATCAGAAAAGTAATTTTCAATCTTCTTTTAGAAAAATCTGTCAACCACTACCAAACCACAGTCCCACTTATTAATATACACTGAGTGGCCAGATTATTATGACCACCCCATCAGTACTTCGTTGTGCCACGAGATGACTCCATGAGAGGACTTCGTTGGGCCGCCTCGTGACTCCACGAGATGTTGAACGGTGATGCGAGGAATCTGACACTGCACTGTTGCCCTTCTGTTGTCTTGTACCAGTCGTGCAACTCTCCGTTCTGCCCTAACATTGACTAGTCGCTGGCAGCCACAATTCGCACGTTCGGGATCCAGATTTTCGGCTGACAGTCCAGTCTTTAAACACTTTAACAACAGCTGCTCTTGAACATTTAACGAACTCTGCTGTTTTGCTGATACTCGCTCCATGGCTCCGAGCGCCAACAATCATCCCATGTTCAAAGGCTGTTAAATCGCGTTGTTTACCCGTATCTTCAGAATAAAATCACTTCTACTGTCGTGGCAAACAACCTGCTTCCCTATTTATAATGGTCTGGCCCTCTGGCAACTTCAGCGCAAAATTATAGCTAATTTGCCTACAAACGTCAGGTGGTCATAATAATCTGGCCACTCAGTGTAGAAAAACCCCCCCACTGCTAACTCACATTAATACTTGCATGAGTCCACCATCAACTAACTTTCTGCAGCAGCTCTTTTGATAGTAAAGGCCCAGTCATCTGCCAGTGAAGTCTAGGCACGTCGCCTGGTCTTTTTGACCCCCCTCTTACTTCATGATGTTGCTGCTTGAAGCCTTTAGGACTCTGTTTTGGAGCCTCCAATGTACCCTGTGAGGACTTCTCTGATGAGCCTGACAACATACCCTTAACATCCGTGAGCCTGACAACATAGCCTTAACATTCAACCGGGCTTTAAAGTACAGCTAAACCCAATCAGTGAAACCTCCAATAAACCTAAATTACCCCATAATCTTTAGCAAAAAAGTAATTTACAATCTTCTTTAAGTTCTTCTTCAAAGAAAAACCTCTCAACCACTACCATGACCCAGTCCCACTTATTAACATAGAAAGAAAACCCACCGCTAACCTACTTTGAATACAATTGACCACTGTCAAGAAACCTTCTGTGGCAACTCTTTTGGTAGTAAAGACCGGTCATTTGCCAGTAAAGTCTAGGCACACTGTCTGGTCTTTTTGACCCCCCTCCTCAACCTCATTGTGCCACTGCTTGAAGCCTTCAGGGCTCTGTTTTAAAACCACAAGTGGACCCTGTGAGGATTTCTCTAATCTTCAGGACCCTGTGAGGACCTAGCCAAAGGGAAGCATCCACGGTAATTACATGGGTGATTAAAGAAGGGCCCTCCCACGCTGAAGTCCAGAGGAAAGAAGACTCTGTCTCCGTCCTGTCACTTGACCACAGATTTGGGTAAGTATTTTGGGGCTCTATAAAAAATAAGTTAAGGCAACTGGACTTGCTGTATTTTTCTTGAAGACCTTTCACTGGTCATCCAGCCAGCTTTCTCAATTCAGAATGACTTGTACAAAAAATTATCTGGGAATAAATATGGTGAATGTTGCCCCAATGAGAACCTTCACAGACATATTTTGGGGCTATTATAAGTTTTTTTTTTAATGTAGGCTATCCATTGATTAGAGGTGGTGGGATTTTGTAAAAGATAAAGTATAGTTGAGGGCAGGGGAGAATGGATGGATATAGGCTTTAAGTCACTATGTCAGTAGAACATGAAAATAAAAATGTAACATCTGCCTTAAATCTGTAGCTTTAATTAAAATAATACCTGACAATCCTGAAAGTACTTGTTCAGACACTTCCTTTTGGGTGGCAACGCTCTGTCCCTGTCTACTCATTGTACACTTACTTTTATCCCCCATTTATCCCTGTGTGACTAGGATGTCTGGTCTTGTTAGTGATATAAAGTCCATCTATTTTAATGGTGTCTAGTTTGTATAGAACTAAGCTTAATTAAGTAAAAACTGGCCCTTACTACATACACAGTATATATTGTTATGGAAACTTGAACCAGTTATTAGTCATATAGACAAAATACCAGTAGGAAATGATCGTATGAGAAATAGAAACTGAGGCCACACAGATATCAGTTATGGGACTATCTCTGCCTTAGAAGGATGCCTACTTTTATACATATTTCCAAAATAAGCTAGTCCTATGTATAGCTAAGTGTCAAACTTGTCTTGACTTACCTCGCCATGCTCGCCCATCCACCCTACAAACTGCACATTATATCAGTATAAGAACAATTCACATATCTTGCAAACATGTTGGAGGGTGGGAGTTCCTGTATATGTATCACTATGTATAAATACAAATGAATATACAAAATGGAGCCAAGGGACTTACATTTTCATCACAAAATACAGCTTTACCTGCCAAGGCAATTATAATTTTGTTCAGTTTTGTACCTCCCAACTGCATCAGATTGAAAAAAGGGACACCTTTCAGCACAAGGTCTGCAGGCAATGGACATACCCCTGCATCTCCATGTTTTGACATTGGGTAGGCAGCTCCTGCTTACAGAAGGGCATCCAAAGACTCTTCAGAGCTGAGTCATGGGTAGAATTAAAAACAGCAGTGCCACATCAAGAATAATTATTAGGAGTTATACATTCCGCTGAAAATGTATACACAGGATCTGTGGGTAGCCTATGCTTACAATAGCTGCTGTGTAGCAGTGGATCTCCTGTACCACAATTGTTGATACTCTCTCGAGTCCACCTATCAGTCATTCTAGATTCAATACAACCCTGATAAAGGGGACAGTTTTGGACCGCTGAAATGCATTGGGATGCATCTTATCTTATGGTGTCTACTTTCAGACAGTTACTTTATCTTAGTATATTTTAATCCACTACAGGATTACATTAAAGGACAACTTCACCTTTTACCTAAATCCCTCCCAGCTCCCATACCTAGCCCTCCTAAGCTGAAACCCCCCACCTAGGCACTAAGTACTATCTTACCTCTTCGGTTGTAGAAGTGTCCACTTCAGGTCTCTGAGATGTTACTGCACAGTTGCGGGCAGTGCTACACTAGATTTTGCTGGCATGTAAACAACACAGGAGGCTGTCGCATACCTTGAAGGAGGTAAGTAAGCATCTGAGTGGTGAAGGTAAGGAGGTGGTTATCTTAGCATAGTCTATGAGCTAAGCAGTGGGCTGGAGAAGTTTCGGGTAAAGGGTGAACCTGTTCTTTAAGCAGATGATTGTGTCAGGGAACAGTAACAGTTTCCTGTAATAGCTCCGTCCACACTGATTATACATATCTTCTCCTTGCTCCCCCTCTGCTCCGTTTGCCCACCAGATTTAAGTGAAAAGGCTCTCTGTTGGTATGATCAGTGCTTACATAGGCTAAAGTTCCTCCCATTCCCATGTGACCGCTCTCTGGTGTGATGTTGGATGGTCAAGCACCCTGTAGTTCATGACAGTCACAATGCTTTGACTAAATAACTGAAGATTTTCAAGTGCTGGACTATTCACATGTCTAGACATAACCACCAAGGGTACCCATTTCCAGCACATATTTCCAAACTTTCCGAGATAAGGTAGTGAGGCACCAATTAGCACAAAGTATGTAGTTGACATGGTCCACAGTTACATGGTCCATAGAGAACTATTGCCCAAAATATTTCACGTTAAACCCACAAGTGCCCTTTTTCACAACTACTTTTCCTTTATGCTGCCTTTTTAAAATAATAATAAATAAAGTTCTTTTTTTATAGAAGTTTATTCATCAGACTAAAAAGTTTATTCATCAGACAACTGAACAGGAAAGAAGGACACAGGGATTTGGTTCCATTGTTATGCATCCCAGAGTTACAAGGAGATTAAAACTGAGAAGATGGCATTGTGCAAATAAATCCAAAGCTATCCAGATCATAACTTCTGGAACAAGATAACTTTTAGCTTAGGCACCCAACAAGAATAAGTAGCCTCTACATGACCCCTATACCAAAGTCCGTGCCAGCAAGCGGAAGAGCTCTGTGCAGTGTATTTTCATTGCTATGTTGGCTACAATCCTTGAAAGCTTTGTGCACTTAAGTTTGTGGTCAGACCTAATGTCTGCTAATGGCCGTTCCCCTGAAATCCTCCCATAGACTTGCTTGTTGTGCACAGCTGTGAATTTGCCTGTCCAAATTAAAATCAGGCGCTGGAGCTTGTGCTGTAACGGAGATGCCAGAACTGCAGATTTGGCCCTGTCTTGCGCAGAAGTCCTGTTTATTTATCTACAACGCTGTCCAAAATGGAGTTTTTGTTTTGTTTTTGTTGAACATAGCCATTTTCCATGACTTTAATAGTAGGATTAAAGCCCCTAGGCAGTTACTGCATTCAGGTTTATTAATCACTTTTCAGTTACAGATTAAAGGAGACCTCTGGTTTTGATTAAATAGTGAGAGACTGGGCGAAGTGAGAAGCTGTTGAAATCTGAAAATATACCAGTTGACACTTTCATGTGAAACTAAGATGCATCCCACATCTGACATTCTCCTAACATTTGTGTCTGTGCCCATCCTACAGACTCTGAGCTAAGCATTGAAAGCTGCTATAGTGTCAGACCTGAATCAGGCCTACAGGGGGAGGGCTAACGACAGAAGTTAACAACTAACAATTATGGATGAGTAAAACTGAGTTTTCATTTACCCAAAATGTTAGCATAGCACATTTTGGAAATTTTTACTGAAATATTACCATTTTAAATACAATAGGAAATATCAAATATGGGTGTTTTTTGATATAAGGATGCAATGGTCTTTAAAGTCCAATTTCAGCGATTCCCCCTTCCCCACCTGGTTGTTCGGTCTCCTTGGAACACCTTCTATATTAATTTGAAGGGGGAGGTAACCTGTATTTCATTTGGTTTATTGGTTTTCACTACTATGTATTTATGTCACTTTGGTACTGTTGATGTTCATTTTTCGTTTGCCTGAAAAAGGAACCGTGCTGGTTCCGAAATGTTGCTGTAAAATGCTACACTATTTCTAGTCAATAAACAAGATTGACTTGGCATTGCATTGGAGTGCGAGTGACTTCCTGTTTGGACTTCTCCTTGGAACACCCACGCACCTTTTTTGATTTGAAAGAAATCTTTATACTTACCCTTTTCCAATGGTCTTTGGTCAGCTGAGGCCATGGCTCCTCTCCAGCCAAGGATGGCTGGATGACATACTACTAGGTGGGTCCTTGACAACCTCGGCTCACAAGATGTAAGTTGAATGATGCTGAGTTGAGAAAAAGATTTTTTGCAGGTGGCGGCACCAGAGATATGGTGAGTATTCAGAACTCTTTTTTGTTATCTTTTTCTGGGGATTCTTTTTCATTAAAGTGAAGTTGGGCTTTATAAGGCTAATGAAAGTTATAAAAACTCCATTCTTGGACGTGTTCTTGTTCCAAAAAATGGCACCTCACTAGCCTCATCATTTTACCTTATTAAAAAAAGATATGATAAATATTTATATAAATACATATAATAATTTTAAGCTATTAAAACAAAACACAAATAATAATAATATTACCCCCCCCCCAAAATGGAAAAACACAAATACAAAGAACACTAACAGGGTTATTCACAGAAGGGTGAAGAATTTGGAGAAGGCAGGAGAAGTGAACAATCTAGGACAAAATAGCTGATTTGTAAAAATTCTCTAATGCAGCTCACCTCAGTTCAGCTATTTTGTCCTAGATTGTTCACTTCTCCTGCTTTCTCCAAACTCTTAACCTTTTTGTGAATAACCTTGTAAATGAAATAAACGTAACTACCCTAAATACATCAGTTAAAAACCCTTTCAATAAGGAAACATTTTTGTCAAAAGCACCCTACTTATGATTTCCAGCAAAATATTTCTTTGAAGGAGCAAATAAGGAAAACATACTTTTTGGCTTCAGGACAGTTCCGTCCCTTTTTGGAAATGCATTGTACAAGTCCAGAAGGCTGTGGAGTTTGGCACCATTCTTCGTCAAGAAAATCTTCTAAGGTTCAATGGTGTTTAGGTTGAGGAGGTCTTACTGTGATGTTCATGAATACCACTCCTGAATTTGGTAGCACTCTGTATTTTGGCATTATCATCCAGGAATATGGTAACAACGCAAGGCCACAGTGTTTGCATTATTAAGTGCTCCAGATCCATAAAGGAGAACTATAGGGTTAAGGCTTTTCCCCATAGTTCTCCTTAGGGTAACGGGAGGACACAAACTAGCATCCCCCCATCACCCTAGGCTCAGTATACTGTGAGCTGCTGCTCGCGGTATACTAAGACACCGCAGCTGAAGCGGATTCCGACAATTATGCCTGGATCCGCCCAGCTGCGTGACTGACAGCTGGCTCTGCCTATCTATAGGCAGATCCAGCTGTACCCTCCCCTGTCCGTTCCGCCAGGCAGCGCTGGTGGATCAGAGCAGGGAGGGGGGAATACAGCCCCTCCCCTGTCACGGCAGAGAGCCGTGACAGGATCGAGAGGTGAGCGAATGCCGGTATGTGTCCGCTCACCTCCCGATCTACTGAGCCGACCTGTGACAGTCTCATTATCACAGGTCGGCTAGAACTATGAGATGAGTGAAAAGCACTCACCTCATAGTTATCCTTTAAAGTCAGCCGCATATGTCTTGGCAATTACATCATTATCATTACAGGTATTTGTATAGCACTGACAATTTATGTAGTGCTTTACATTTTGTACATTCACATCACAATCACATTTATATTAACTTTTTGGCCATCCCATTCCAAAATCATGGCTAATGATATGGAGTACCCCCCTGCAACTATAACACTCTTCACTTTTCTACTTAGGCTTTCCACAAATTCTGTTAAATGAGAAGACCAAGCTCACAATTAGCATTCCAATTCATCCCATTTGAGGTCACGGCTCTGTGCAAGCCAATTCAATTGCTCTTAAACTCATCAAACCATGTCTTTATGGAGCTTGCTTGGTGGACAGGGGAACAGTTATGCTGCAACCAAAAAGGACCTTCACCAAACTGTTGGCATGGTTTGAAGTACACAATTTTTACCACAAAAGTTTTATTGTTTTCAGATAAACTTCAAAACAAAACAAGAAGGAAGCATATGTAGTTTTGCTGATGCAGCAGCGAGGAGTTTATATCAAGGATAAAGAACATTAGATTGTGTACATATAAAGCACTTTGTTATGGTGTTAAGTTAAGTTGGATTGAATCAATTAAGAAGAACCATCTGATTAGAGCCATTAGTGTTATGGACCTTGGTCCAGTTATACAGTCAACTTTGATCTAATTCTGGGGGACGAGCCCCGAGATAAAGAACTATACGGAGGGGAATAGGGTCGGCAAGTGGGTACGGTGTTATATGAACAGATAGGCCGTCTTATTTTAGGAATCAGGGAAAGGGGGGAAACTATAAAGTAGATACAGACTCTCGTGGGCCAGGTGGGCACCATGGGGGTTGATCAAATCTGTAATTGGGCTGGGTCAAAGTTCAGCAGACTATCATAGGCGATCCAAGCTCCCCAAATTTTCTCGAATTTGACATAAGAATCCGTAAGCACACACTTTTTAAAAATGTCTTTGTATGCTGTAGCAATAATGGTACCCTTCACTAGAAACCCCAGAACTCAATCATGGCGGTTTTGAAATGGGATGACCAACAAGCGCATATAGATGTGACCTTCAGGAACATGCAAACTATAAAGTGTATAATTTGCAATTTTTTTGACCAATGAACCTGTAATTTGAATGCTGATAATTAGACTGTATAGGAACTGTGTTAGATACCTAATTTGTCTTGGAAAACTCACATATCAATATCCTTTCCAACCCAATTTTTTTTTGGCTGACACATGCTACTAATTGGAAATTCATTTATTAAGACTCACTTGCTGCTGCTGAAATTGGGGTTTACTTATCACAAGATACAGTATGTGGTGTAACCATTATTTGTCCGGCCCCCTATAGATTCCATGACAGAAGCTAGAAGGACAAAAGACTAAACTATGGTCACAACAAAACATTTCCACTTGGTCATAAAGAAAACAGGGAGACAACATTAAAAGAAAGTTTATTTCCTGGAAAGAAAGGTAGATTTTATAAAATTACAAAGATGCTAGGTGGCCAATTTAAGCTCAAATAGTACTTAATAGAGTTCATCATTATGAAGCAATTAGCTTAATGTATAAGCTTTCTATGTAACAAAGCTACTAATGAGCAGTGTGACGGCTTAACGCAAACCTGTGACTTGTGTAAAAAAATGAATGTACCCACTGAAGGCAATCACTGACAGCATGAGCTTAATCGTTTTCCTGAGATTGTTTTTCCTCCAGCACCACCCAGAGCTCCCACTCACTCATAGTGCAGGAGATCCACGGTCCGGTGTTGGAGTGGAGAATGGAGAAGTAGTTAATGTGTGGATGACCATGTTAAGATCCCATAAAGCTTTTCTTGTAAGTTTTATCTTTGTACAAGCCTTAATAAACTGAATCACTCTTGGGTAAAGAGCTCTTCTTGTTGACGAAAATGTGGATAAAATAGATATGAACTTTCAGAGTATTAACTGCCAGATCCATATCAAGTCCCTGCTGAAGAAAGACCAGACATGAGAAACCTTGGTAGGATGAAAACCATTCTTCTCTGCAAAATCCATGAATTTCTGTTAAACTCTGTCATAGATCGTTGTAATTGTTGATGGCTTATGTGCCTTAAAGGAAAACGATGGGCCAACCTTTTATACATACTGTGTGAACCAAAACTCAGTATGTAGCAGGCCATTACCTGGTATATGCTGAGAGAGCAGGGCTGCTCCACAGACGAGGTTGACCCTGACAATACTGTTGAGATCCACCCCACTGGCTGATTGAAAGCTGGCTCTGCCTCTTCAGAGGCAGAGCCAGCTGTGCCCACCTCCTCTCCCGTCCACTCCTCCAGTCAGTGCTGGAGAAATGGAGAAGGGGGGGATCCCTGCGGGGAGCGGTAACTGACAGTTACCACTCTCTGCAGGGAGAGTTTTGGGAAATCAGCAATCGGCTTTGTGTGTTCGCTGACTTCACTATCTATAGAGCTGACCTGTGACAGATTCTTTGTCACAGGTCGGCTTGAATTATGGGGATGTGTTTCACTCACCCCCATAATTCTCCTTTAAGAAAAGTGGTGACAACTGGAGAGCTGAGCCCCTGTCTCCTCAACCTCTCCCTTTCAATCTCCAAACCGCTAGAAAATATTTCTCTGGGGCTGGATAAATTATCAGTTCTTGAGAGAGGAGATTTGGTACTTGCGGTAACAGCAAAAGCTATTGCTAAAGATTGCCGCAGGGGACACCAAGGTCTGCGTGGCCAAAATTATTATATCACAATGACCTCCCCTCTGTGTTTCTGGATTCTGGGCAAAACATGAAATATCACAGTAAATGGAGGGAATACATATGGCAGACTCGAATTCCAAGGGCTTGACAAAGCGTCAACTGCTACAGTTGGATGGAAATTTCCCCTGGAGTTGTACCTGCTGCATTTGGAATTGGTTGGAGTCACCATTGAATTCAAATCTGGATGAAGCCAGTGCTTCATCCAGATCTGGAGAAACACTTACTGCTTTAGAGACCACTCTTGTGGATGAAAAGTTTTGCAAATCAATAGGTCTGCCAAGAAATTCTGTGGTGCTGGAATGTATGATGTCTTCGGGACTAAGAGATTGCTCTGTTCCCTTAAAGGAGAACTATTAGGTGAGTGCTTTTCACTCACCTCATAGTTCTAGCTGACCTGTGACAATGAGACTGTCACAGGTCGGTTCAGTAGATCGGGAGGTGAGCGAACACATCCCGCTCTCCTCTCGATCCTGTCACAGCTCTCTGCCGTGATAGGGGAGGGGCTGGATCCCCCCATCCCCACTCTGATCCGCCAGCGCTGACTGGCGGATCGGACGGGGGAGGGGCGGGTACATCTGGCTCTGCCTCTAGATAGGCAGAGCCAGCTGTCACTCACGCAGCTGAGCGGATCCAGACATAATTGTCGGGATCCGCTTCAGCTGTGTCGTCTCAGTATACCGCGAGCTCACTGAACTTAGGATGACGGGAGGACGCTTGTTTGTGTCCTCCCATTACCCTAAGGAGAACTATGGGGAAAAGCCTTAACCCCTGCTTCTTGTCCCGCCTTGTCTCTGAACATACATTACTGCAGCCCTGTCTATTTGAATTAAAACCCTTTTCCTCTGATTATGGAAGACAAAGCTATAAGTGCTTGCCCCTAACGCCCGTAGTTCTAGGACATTGGACATCCTGACCCTGAACCAGGGTATCAAGGAAAGTGGCCAACCATGGACACTGGTCAAAATCCATGTCCAACTGATGACAATTCTGGAGATTTGATACTTCAGCCACCATAGTAGAGATGCTTCCATGCTAGTGAAGATTCCAATCATCTGAGATAATGACCTCTTGTTTCATTGACTCAGGAAGACCATTTGATCACTGGTATTGTGGATGACACAGTCCCAATCAACCTCAGGCAATCGGAAGCTGGTAGGTGAGTCCTGGATATTGCCCGCTCAGCCTCCTTTTGTAGGTCTGGATCTTGTGCTGAGGTAGTCTGACCGAATTGATGGTCATATTGAACAGGGCCCTCAAAAAAACATACTCTGTGTTGGTTGCAACTGACTTTCTTTTGTAATTATTTGTATTATCTTTTGTATTATCCAACCAAAATCTTGAAGAGACTGGATCAGAATTTTCTGATATTCTTCTATCATATTTTGGCAAGTTGATTTCAGCAGGACTTTCAGTAGAATAGTGTCTAAGTAGTGATAGACTTGCAGACCCTTATGGCGTTGAAGAGCAATACGAGGAGGAAGAAGAATCTTTGAAAAGGTTGTTATGCCAAATGGAAGGGCCATGAACTGAAAATGATACCCTGCTACTCAAATACATTAGGACAAGCAGATAGACATCAGATAAATCGATTGACAACATCCTTTAAATCTAGATAAATCGATTAAAACTGAGAATTGATCCTAATCTTGCTCTTACTCTCCCAGGCTACACAGGGAAACTGTCAAAACTGCTTCTGTTCCTCCAAAGGGTTTGTTGACCTTGACTTAGATCATTTTAACTAGGATGCTTGAGATCCCTTACAGTTTCTGCAGAACTCTTTCCTGGACTTGTAAGCTTTTGAATCCTTAAATCTACCACCTCCTTGTCTTCTATCTGTTTGTGGATGGCCTCTTTTAGTCTTGTAGTCATGGGGAATAAATAAATCCCGACTTTCTTCCTGTAACTTTCGTAATTGTGGTATTCAGTTTACTGCCAAACAGACTTATCCAATTGTTTAGGACTGTTGATCCGCCGAACATTCCTTGAGCCACATCGACTTGCATGCTGTAACTGATGATAGCATTGATCTGGCTGAACACCTTAGTGAGTCTATAGAATCCATCCTCTAATGAAATTGTCTGCTAGTCATGGTTCTTCCAAAGCCTTAATGATATGTACAGTTTTGATCTGAGACCTAAGTGCTGTCTCTATATCATCTGTCCATACGCAATTGGCTTTTGCCGCTAATGTAAGAGCCGAGGCTGGCCTGCCCGCAGCACCTCAAGTTTGGCAAATCTTCTTAAGGTTGAGGTCTATTTTCCTTTTCGAAGCTGTCCATAACGGTCACTACATCATCCATAGGAAGTGTTACATGGCATGCTAAATGCACGGCCGTGGCATCTACAGGAGATACATCAAACATTTTAATTTCATCCTCACTGAAGAGGTACAGTTTAGCAAAGCGATTGGAAAGAGATGGCTTTTTGTTCACCCCCTTCCATTCCTTTAACACTATCCCTTATCTCCCATAGCATCTGAAAAGAGGATGCCTTTTTCTTTGACAAAGTGTAATGTTGTTTTGTTTACCTGAGTTCTGGGACTGGTTCTGGCTGCTCAATGGCTTACTTTACTGCTGTACCAAATGGTTAGACTAATTAGAAGTCAAAGTCTAAATGCAGTCTATCATCTGAATCCTCCTCGGTTCCTGAGAAAGAGGATGACAATTGAAGAGACACATGACTCATTTTTGAAGCGGATGGCACAGATTTTGCCATATCCAATGTCAATGCAGAACTTAACAGCATCCGCCCTCTGTGAGGATAGTTAAAAAATAGATTCCTGCACTGTTTGGCAAATCATGTCCAAGACTTGTGAATTATCAATGTCTTTCTCTCTAGAAGCCTCCGACAAACAACCTGCACTAATTTGTCTTTTTAGGGCTGTTTGGCCACACGCCCAGCATTGCTTTTCTGATGAACGCTTGTGTCTCTCAGATCATCTTCTGGAGCATGACCGATGATGTGGGGATCTTGACCTTGATCTTCTAGTCACGTTAGAAGGGTGTGAACAAGAGGAATTTCTATCTCCGGACTGCCGCAGTTGGGAAGAGCTGCAATAAAGTAAGTTTGCATTAAAACGTTCCTCGCAAAACCAATCTCCTTAAAACAAAAATATACTTACCAACCCTTACCTAATAGGTAGTGGTGGTTCAATTGCTAAACCGTTCATTTAGGACGAGTAAAGGACAGCAAAATTTGCATGTAAAATAATGAAGAAGGCCATAAGATGCAGCAGAATAACAAGAGAGAAAAAGCTACAAACAGAACCAGACCTATCAGCCAGGTCAGTACAGGAGAAATGGCACAGGGTCTGAAGCTGAGAGACGCAGAGATACACTGAACCAGCAGCTGTTTGAATAGAGCACCTGATGGAAAATCTCTGTACTCCTGTTATCTGCTGCCCCTGCCCCTCTGAGTCACAGAGGCTCCCTATGTCTCTGTCTCAGCCAATCATAGAGGACCAACGGAAGACATCATCATGATGAAAATGAGGCTCGGTAGGGGATGGAACCAGAGGGTGGAAACAACAGGCTGGAATAGGGTTGCCACCTTTTCTTCAAGTGAAACCTGAATACCCTAGCGCCGTGCATGGCAATTTTTTTTTGGATAATATAGAGGAGAGATCGAGAAGAGGCAGCCAGACCAGCTATAGAGGACTACAAATCCCAGCAATACGTTATACAGCAATACAAAATAATATGGAGCTACATACTCTGTGTCTCCAGGTGGCCTGTGCGGGCTCTCAGATGGTTTGTGTGGGCTCTCAGATGGGCCTTGTGACACTCAGGTGGGCTGTGCAACTCTTAGGTGGGCTGTGCGTCACTGAAGTAGGCTGTGCGAATCTCAGGTGGGCTGTCCGTCTCTCAGGTGGGCTGTGCAAGACTCAAGTGGGCTGTGCGACACTCAGGTGGGCTGTGCATCTCTCAGGTGAGCCGTGTGACACTCAGGTAGGCTGTGCGACTCTCAGCTGGGCTGTGCGACTCTAATGGCTGTCTGAGCTATGGTGTCTCACCAGGGGTCCGCAGGGGGGGCAGCACGGTGTCAGGGAACTGGAGTAGGAGAAGGAGGAACAATCACAGATGTGGCTGCCGAGTACCTCGGCAAGCTCAGATGGCCACATCTGCGTGAAACCCGGATCTTCCTCTGAGCAGCGGGCACCTGTAAACAGGCACAGGCTCAGCATGCCTGGGATCGCACTTGCCGAGAACCTCGGCAGCTGCATCTGTCAGAAAGTTTAAAGTGTCGGTGTTGGCATTGAGTGTCTTGTGTCCAGGGGCCCACTGGCTGGACACCGAAAACAAGACTCCAAAACCGGACTGTCCGTGTGAAAACTAATGCATTCCAGACAACCCTAGGCTGGAATGGACACACCCTGCATTCCAGACATGGCTGTCAGCATAGCAAAGACGCTTGCCTGATCCTGCATACCGCCACCAACTGGAGACCCCACTTAAGACACTTTAGTGTTGACATCAAGGAGGTACTAAGGTGGGAGGGCTAAATAAAAGCCACCTGGAAGTGGGGCCACAAGAAAGACCAGGTAAGGGGGAAAAATAGAAAAATAAAATGGAATCTTAAAACTTTAGTCGTGTACATTCCAGGAGAAACCAAAAAAATGTATATATTAGTGGATGTTAGGAAGGTCTTTCAATTTATAGAGTAGTCAGTCCTATCCTATTTGTGAGGGGAGGAGTTAACCCATTAGAATGTTGCAAGGAAATAACAGTTTTCCTGGCCGGATCACCAGATAAAAACAAAAGGATAAAGCCTGAAAAAAGAAAACAAATGCAGCCACCCCATCTAAAGACTGGTAAGTTGCAATATATACAATTTTTGCTTTTGGGTTTAGATGCACTTTAAAAACTACAATTTTTACAGTTCACATGGAGGGGATTTTTTAAGCCGTATTGATATTCCTCAATAATGTCCTTTGTATGGTATACACTGTTTGTAGTGGCTGCATTAGTTTTCTTTTTTTTTTTAGCTTTTGCTCCCCATTCATACCCCAACTGTATCTATGGAGTGAGCCATGGTTACCACTGTGGGATTCAAATAAATCTGTCTTTCATATCATATTAGGTGATGAAAATAGTAGTTCATAGAAGAAAAATGTTTTTCCTTTATATTGAACCCAGAGGAACTGACAAGGATATTGAATTGTCAGGCAGGATCAACAGTTATTTTCTTTACTTGCTGCATATGTTCTTAGCCCGAAAAAAGAAAACTACTGCAGCCACCACATCGAAGGACTGGTAAGCCGCAATATTTTGACTTTAGTTATCATTCAATAATAATATTATATTTGTGTGTCTGGAGATCAGCTTTAAACTGGTCATGTAAATTAAATGAAATGCAGGCACCTATGGTTAAATGCACATACCTGCAGATTTCTTCCAAAGCACCAAAACTCATTTTATATTGTATAAAAATTACATTTGTGGGGCCGTCTCCCCCCTTTCCTCTATATTTATCTGTGAGGCTGCTCACCACATTGCTGCAGCAGCAAAAGGAGGAGAGGGGGTGGAAAAAAATATTTCTTCCTAGA
>NW_017307319.1:524364-531343 GCF_000935625.1 Nanorana parkeri
CCATTCACATCACTGGTTGCAAAGAGCTGGATGGGACGCCAGCCAGAGCGGCAGTGTTACTTCTGCATGCCTGGGTGGCGGCATCACCCTCCACCAGCAAATCTCCCACCCCCTGGGGGGGCATGCACCACTAGCACCATTAACCAACCCCCTTCCCCTCCAGCCTGGGTGGGATACCGGCCTGAATGTCCCAGGTTGTTAAGGGCTAGGCGGGGAGATGTTTGTGGCCTTTACACATTTCCCCACCCAGCTCTAAGCAACCTGGGACGCTCTGGCCAGAAAGGGAGTGCAATGCATGCTGTAAACCCCCTCCCCCCACGTGACCCTAAGTGGTGCCACCTGAGGCAACAGCTACAGGCTGCCTCATGATAGGGATGGCCTTCACTCTGAGTTTAGGGGTTCCTGGCATGCTCTGGAAGAAATCTACGGGTATAAGTCTCAATTTTTTTTTTACACGGCCAGTTTTGGTCCTTTAAAATAATGGCGGGGTTTTTTTTATAACGATTAAAAAAAATTCAAATACTGACGCAGTACACAGCTGTCTGAGCAGAGACCTGCCAGCTAATATATCTCGTGTAATAATGGACTTTGTGTTGTGTTATATATTTTGAGACCTCTTGTAAATTCTATAGGCTTTGTTCCGCCAATGCTCCCCGTGGGGGCTCTGTCGTTTGCCAAGGAAGGTAATATAGTACACATGCAGAAGTAATGTACCATTCCAGACACTATATATGACCTAGACAATTCAATTTACAGTGCTCTCCAGAGCCCCAAACTTACTGCTGCTATAAAGATTTGAGGAAATCGTCAGAATATACGACTCAACATGAAGAGTGCGATTAAATGCTCGCGCATTAACTGCAAACTCAGAAGTTCAGAGGTAGTCATTAAGTGGCACCTGGGCCTTCTGTTATGTGCCGTGTTTTTGCATTAGATTTAAAGATTATTTTTTTTATACAAAGTTCTGTATCAGCTGAATAATGTGGTGCTTGGAAGGCTCTAACGGTATACATAAAATATGTTTATAAAAAAAGTCTAGCTTTCTTTAAAGAGAAAGTATCATGTATCTCCAGTAACAACATCATGTGAATTATTATTGCAGGGTTTGCCTTGGTGATATGACTTTTTTTTGTTATTGCATTAAATATAGAGATGTGTAAATTAGCCACTAAAGGGAGCAGGCACTCAATTTTCAAGCATTCTGTCTTGCTTCCTAATAGTATGTAAGATAATATACTCATCAAGTTGAATATAATATGTGGAAAATACTGCATAATGGCCACTAGATGGAGAAATAAATTATTTTCTATGTTCCTCAGCTCTATCTAGTGGCCGTGATGCAGCATTTTCCAGATATTACATTGGACTTCCTCATAGAGAGACAGACTTTAAGCCTTCCTCAGGGTGGCACTGTATTACCCTGACAAAGACAACCATGCGTGGCCCCTAATTATTGGCGATCTGACTTACACAACATTATGTGTTAATAATAAATTGTCAAAATGGACATTTCAAAGTGCTGGTGACTTTCTTTTCCATGTCTGGCCACCTCTAAATCCAGCATAAGACCTGGTTCACGCCTGGGCGTTTTACAGCGGGTTCCTACGCTCTGTAAAGCGCTCAACATGTTAAAACCAATAATTGCGTATGGGCAACAGCACGTAGAAACGCGTTGAAAAACGCCCTACGCCCATAGAAATACAGGAGCTTCTTTGGGGCGTTTTTCCGCGTGTTTCCATTGGTATTCCCGAGTGTGGATCGGGGTTAACAAAGCGTTAACCCCGAGCCACACTCGGGAATACAGCGTACAGGTCTTACCTTGTCCGCGATCACCGCTGTGTCCTCTGGCTGCCGACTTCCGTGTTCCGTCCCTTGCGAGCGGCCGCGTCGCAGGGGGGCGGAGCTGGCGGGAAGTTTGAAAGTTAATTTTTTTTTTTAAATAGAGAAAATAAGGAAAAAATTAAAAGATCATACCGCCATTGAAATACACGTGTCACTGAACAAACAAATGCAAAAAAAACGAGCTGAAAAAATACGCTCAGGTGTGAACCCAGCCTAAGAATTCAAGATGCTGTGGGTGTTGGTCTTTCTCTGGCTACTTCTTCCCATCTCCTTTCCACCTGGTCTGATATAAGCAAAAGGTTACATTTATTTAAAGTATATGGTAAGGATGCATCGATACCAAGTACAGTACTCAGTACAAGTACAAGTACAGATACTTTTCAAAATCCAATACTAGACTAAAGAAAAATTCAAACGTTAGGAGGCAGCTGTCATTTGTAAGGAGCACACGGAGCTCCTGGGATTTGTACATTTCTGTTTTAATGTATAATTGGTTATATATTAGGGATGCACCGATACCATTTTTGCAAGTGCAAGTACTGATAATTGTCCAAGTATTCACAGATACAAGTACTGATACATTTTTGTTTTTTGTCATGTGACTTTCTAAAACAATACAGACTAATGATTTCAGGACAGTGGTGGAGCGCCAGAGCCAGGTCCCAGCTGCAACCGCTGAAACCCTGGTAGTTCTCATGAAAATGCCAAGTATCTGCACTGGTATCGGTGCATCCCTAGTATATGGAAACACAATTACTATGTTCTTATAAAAAGCTATAACTTGTTAATATCATTTTAAAAAAGGCGTTATGGTGTTTTTAAACCTGTAGCTTTCAATAAAATAATATCTAATGACTAGTTATGAGTCAGTTTTGAGCTGAATCTGGTCTAGACTCCTCCAAACAAGCTAGTGCCACGAGCATTTCCACCCAATCAATCAGCTGCGGGGCGGAGAATGCCTGGCCCACATGTTCTGCGTGTAAACAAATGGATGGGATGCTTGTGCTAATGTCATTTACCTTATATAGCCACGTAGCCAATATAGGCTTATAAGGTCAATGATGTCACAGGATCCCGCACCCTTTGCTTAGGTCAACCTACTGGACGGGAATTCCCCACCCGCAGCTGATAGAGCAGCACGGAAGTAGCTCCTTCTGGGTGCAGAGGAGCTCATCCCTACCTGTGACCCTAACCCCCCATAAAAGTCCTAGTTTATGCACTTCCTGTTAAAGGGTAACAACGCTCAGTCCCTAGCCTCCCTACAGTACTCCTGTGTTGTCACCCAGTCATTTGGACTTCCAAATGATTAAAACAAGTTATCGTGACTGAATCCTGAGAAATTGGTGCCACACCCCTGTTAAGTTAATAGATGGAGGAAATCGAGTTAGAAAGCAACTCGTGTGTATCCAACCGGAATTTTCCTGCTGGATCCAAAAGGTGACTCCTATAGTGAAGTTGTCGCCAGGGCTAGTACCGTAGGTATCTTCTAATCACTCCCAGGCCGCCGGTGTCCACCTTTTGGATCCAACAGGAACATTTTCTGTTATTCTGCTATCAGTTCCACTCCTATCATCCTGGGGGTTCGGTCCTCTACTGGTGCTCCTTGGACTCTGGGTCCTGTCTTGCTGGTCCGGTTGGGTACACATGAGTTGCGTTCTTATTCAATTTCCTCCATCTCCTGAGGAAGTCCTTGGAGCGCGAAATGCGTTGAGAATTTCAAACTACTCCTTTACCATCTTCAGAAGAGGCTGTTTTATACTTATGATTCAAAGAACATTCCCTATGAATTATGTATATTATGTATTCTACTACTCATTGTGCCACAATTATGTAAATTTGTAGTCGTTTCTTTGAGGCATTTTGTACTATGATGATGAAAGCACGCACATATCAATTTTATTTATATGGTTTTTAACCTTTTGTACATAATTAAGATTTTTTGATACAAAGGATGTAGTAATCACCTGGTCCCTAAAAAGCCCCATCTACATATACTTTTTTTCTATGGACTTCCAAATGAGACTAAAAGGAGCCATTTCAAAATAAATTAAGCAGGCATGACCCCCTGTTTTCTATTTGAAAAAGAGCAATTGGTTATCATACACAGTTCTTCAGCAAACCAAATGTAATTCACTTAGGGATTACATGTACTTCAAAGAGGAACTGAACTCTGAAAGCTGTGCCAAAAAAAGGCCAACAGAGGGCAAAGTTTAATCACCAGTATTGCCTGTGGTCTCCCTGCAGCTGATATTTTCCCCAATACTGACTTCCCATGCCTTGCTCTGTAAGGTGCCTCTGTGTGGAGGTGGCCATCTTGGTAGAGGCAGGACTTTGCTTCCCCATGGCAGAGCCTCCAGCCAAGAGAACAGTCATCAGCACAGTAACTCTCCTGAGACTAGCAGTCAGAGGCAGCAGTGCCTCGATATTACACTTTAGATACACCACTATTAGGGTTTTGCCACAGGAGAGCCTAGGCATCTACTAAGAAATGCATTTCTATTTTTCGAGAGACACTTAAGATAAAAGAACATTTTTTTCAGGGTCTAAGAAAACTTATAGTGCACTTAAAGGGTTGATTTACTAAAGGCTAATAAGCCGTTCACTTTGCGAGGGAATTTGCACTTTGCAGGGCAAGTGTTCCCTTAGCATAGTGAATGAGGTGAGACTTCCATCGTCCAATCATGTGGAAGCATAAACCCTTTATTTTATTTTAGTTGCAAAATGAACAGTCTATTTGCCTTTAGGCCTTGTTCACACCATCCTCGCTGTGAACGACGTGAAGCGTTCTGGCCCAATTGTGGCCGGAACTCACTGGATCGCATTGCGGCTGGCTCAGTCTGTTGTGGGGCGGGAGGGGGCGTGGTGATGCATTGAAGTGGATGGCGCCGCAGCCACAATACAAGCACTATTTTTTCTGACCAGACTGCAGGCATTGATGTGCCTTGCGTTCCTGTGCGGTCGATCGCATTGCAGCCGGAGGGCATGGCTGCGGTGCCATTCACTTCAATGCACTACCATGCCCCCTCCCGCCCCACAACAAATTGAGCTGGCCGCAATGCAATCCAGTGCTTTCCAGCCACAATCGGAGGATAGTGTGAACGAGACCATAGCAAATTAATCAACCCCATTGTTTCTTCACTGAAATCATTAAAATCAATAAAAGGAAGTCTTCAGAGAATATATAACAATGTATCTTTTTATATCTTATTGGTGTTTGTTGATCCCAGTATGATCAATACAAAAAGCCGAGCTCACAGATGCACCCACCAGAGATAAATGACCTACTATGTGTTCAGGTCAAAAACACTGGGTTTGATAAATCCTCAGTGTTTCCATTTATTATAAAGAAACAGGCAACTTGCCCTTACATTTGGAGGTGCTCAAAACCAGCACCACCAAGCATAAAAAGAAGACTTCTGCTGTTGTACCTACCCCACCATGGGGGGTCTCTCACCGCCTCTCCTGACCAAAATGTATAAATCACTGGTTCGGCCTCACCTTGGTATGCGGTTCAGCTTTGGTCACCAACCCTCAGGAAAGATGTCCTCAAACTTGAGAGAGTTCAGAGAAGGGCTACACAATTAATAAAGAGGATGGAAGGTCTGAGCTATGAAGATCAACTCCAGAAATTAAACTTGATCACCGTAGAACAGAGGCGCTTAAGAACGGACCTAATTGCAAATTTCAAAGTCATTGTAAGAGACTTACCTGCAAACTGGCCCCTGCTCAAAGACGCCCGCGCACATGTGCATGCAATCCTTTTCTAAAAGTTCCAGGCAAACACGCTTTGGCACATAGATGTGCTCACATGGGAAAGTTTATGCGCAATAGCACGCGTTTGTTAGCGTGCAGGAGCATGCTCATTAGCTTGTACACTATCTCTATTTAAATGGACAGAAGCCATGATCAAGTTGCAGAGTGGTCATCAAGCTGTTACCTCCAGTTCTGAGAGATCCTGGTGTCATCCTGGCAGGTCCAATGCACTCAAGCGTCTCTACAAAACCCGGCCAGCCACCAGTACTTGTGCTGTGCCTCTCCCCATCCTTACATCCCCTGTCACCACCTCCAGATGTGTGGGACAAGAGGTGCATGGGTAGCCCCCTTCTCAGTTGGGTCTTCATTCAGGTACATGATAGTCATTATTGGGGACCACAATTTCTGGAATAAGATGTTGACACCGAGAACTCTATTGTTGACATTGATGATTGCTGTAAATGTGAGCTCAGAGCTCGCCTCCCTGTCCCGCGTTTGGTCACACAACAATTTTTTAAAAAGGACCTGCTTAGGCACAATTAAAAGTCTCAAAATGTTCCCTATAACCTAGCAAATCTTTATTTTTTTAGTTAAATTCCTTTAATCAGACCACCCAGCTGTCTCCAGTAGCAAATTCCGGTTTGAACATTTGTCAGACGTCGTATGGTTGGTGACAACAGCAGAGGAACCGAAATAGGTATCATTATTCACAATGTCCAGTGCAAACTGGGCTCTAAATACATCCCTGATTGCATCGTCCTGTCAGGAGGCTGAGAACCTCAACGTCGATATTACAGTTACATTTTTTTACTTTGCAAACCGACCGTTTTGCACTGAACACGTAAACAACTTAATGGACTCTCGGTCTCTTCTGTGAAAGGGCTAAAATGTTACTGCAAAACAGATGAGCTTCTTTTACCGATATTTCCTCTCAAACACATTCAATTAAGGAATGGTATTTTTTTTTCTAAGTGCTTTGTTCCAATTGAAGCAATCAATATTTTATTGTGAAGGCACCCGGGATATTTTGAAGAATTTGCTTGAGGACGTGCAAGGTTTTTTAAAGGACAATGCTTCATTGAAGTTCACCTCACAGTCAATTACCCTTCGAAATTGTATTCTTTGGAGAAATATTTGTGTGACCTTTCTCAAGTCTCTTATTTTCTGGGCATTTAGCCAATTGTTACTTTCTTTTTTTTATGCATAAAGCTGTAGGGTTCCTTATTATTACATTTTTTTATGTTTAGTCCGCTGGTGGAGGTTAGCGCTTTTGAAAAGAAGTGACAGGATTTCATTCGCTTTAACATGAGCCGAGAATAGCTGGAAATTGATTTAAAACTCGCCATTGTTAAAAGGGGAATAAAATATATTATATATATTATAA
>NW_017307319.1:531454-566958 GCF_000935625.1 Nanorana parkeri
AGACAGACAGACAGACAGACAGACAGACAGACAGACAGACAGACAGACAGACAGATAGATAGATAGATAGATAGATAGATAGATAGATAGATTAGAATATAAATTGTACTGCAGAGACAAGAATACCTTGTTTCTTAGTATTATAGTTAGCAAATTGATTTGAATACTTTTCTAATCATTTGGCTTTTTCCTTTTTTAACCCCTTCATGACTGAGGCCTTTTTTTCTTCTTCATTTTTTGCACCCATGTTATATTCCACATTTTAGACCTGAAAATTACTTAAAACCCCCCAAACATTATATATTTTCTGAAAGCCAAGACCTTATAGAATAAAATGGTGGCAGGTGCAAATTTTTATGTTGCACAATATTAGAGCAACTCCTTATGAAACCCCAGCATTTAGTGAAAAATGCACTTAAATGCCCCAAAACACAATAAAATACCAATTTTTTAAAAATAAAATATAAAAGATGGAGTTACAGCGAGTAAATAGATACCCAACATGCCCAGGTTAAAAATTGTATGCGTTTGTGAAATGGCGACAAACTTCAGTACCGCAAAAAAGTCCATAGACGACGCTTTAAAAGCCCCCACAGGTCATCAGTTTAGAGATACCCAAAATTGATGGCCCTAGAATTATTGCTCTCACTCTGGCGTGCGCCGCGATACCCTACCCAAAATGTGTTGCACATTTGTTGTTTTCGTACGTAGGCGCACCTGGCGCGTGTTTACGTGAAGACGCGCGTGCTCACGAGAACGGGGGACTTTAAAACATGTATTTTATTTAATGTTAATTTTAAAAACGTTTTTTTTTTCTTTACTTTAATTGCTATCACATAGGGGGACTTACAATCCCCCATGTGATGGTGGTGACAGGTACTCTTTAAGGTGATGCTGGGGATCCAAAAGACCCCTAGTGTCACCTTTACACTACAAATAAGCTATTGAAGTGCAGATCGTACTTCAATAGCTTATAGCTGGGCTTCCCGGGGGCCCAGCACTGACAGCTATGGGACCGGAAGTTCGCCCATCTCCTCCCCAGCTTCCCGCCGACACCAAAGAAAGTGTAAACAGCCCTGATGCCAGTGACGTACACTGTACGTCGCTGGTCATGAAGGGGTTAATATATTTTATTTTTGTTTGTGTTTTACATTTACATTGTCTTTTCATTTGTTGACTTTTTCTTTTTAATGATTTATAAAAGTAGATATAAACCCAATCACTAAAATCTATAAGCTTTAAAGCAGGGGTAGCAAACCTCCGGCCCTCCAGCTGTGGTGGAACTACAAATCCCATGAGGTATTGCAAGATTCTCACAGCAACAGACATGACTTCCAAAGAGAGATGCATCATGGCATTTGTAGTTTCACCACATAAGATATTTGAATGGATGCTATTCCTTAATCTTGTATTAATTGCAGGTGCGGGCCTATTTTCACGTCATCTGATCCAGTCTAAAGGAATCACGCCTAAAGTGACCAGCCAGCTTTTTTAAACAATATTTTTGAGCGCTCGTTTTAACTTGTATGTTACATGTTCTTAATAAACCTGGGTTTTATTACGCTATGAGCGTATGTTTTATTTCTACTATTATGTGATTGGATATCCCACCGGAAGGACCCCTAAAAAACGAGGATACTCCGTTTAAACACCACGGTTAAACGGGAGACCTTTCCTTCCCTGAAACCTGACCCAGCGTGGAAATCTAGGACTGAGCTTCAGGCCCATCTTGACGAAACAAACGTGTTTAACATCTTCTGATCTGGTGAGTGCATTCCCTTGAGGGGATTTTCTCCATTTTTTTTCTTCATTTTTTCTTCATTTTTTCTTCTGTTTTTTGGATTTGTGTTGGACACATTATTGTACTGATTTTTCACTGTGGAAGTTTGGATTTTCGTTGAACACATTATAGCACTGAATTTTCGTTGTGGAAGTGTCTTACATTTATGGACTTTTAAAGACTTGAAAAACTACAAAAGATTTGGACTATTCACGGACACATTGATAGAAGTTTATTTCATTTTGTTTCAGTTTATCTAAATGGTGACACATTGTTTATTCACCATTTAATATATTTATTCACACCTGATACAATTATTCACAGTTTATCACAGTATTTTAAACATTTATTAGACAAATTTCATACATCTTTTGATCACTTGTTATAGACAACCATTCACATAGATTTAATCTAAATTATTGAGCTTTTGCGATACACCCCTGCACTGAATGTTTGATTTTTTTAGTTTCAATTGCCTACCTCAAACCCTGATCTTAAACGTTTGATTTCTTACATCTCTGTCCAAAGGAGGGCTAGCGCTGTACATTCTAAGAATACATATTCCTTAATCTTGTTTTAGTTCCCTGTAGAATCAGCTGGTCCCCTGAGCACTGGCCCTGATATCTTGTTTTAGGGTGTCTCCTTGCAGGGTCCGATGGGGCCACCCCTGTGTGTGCTAGTAAGCTGAG
Organism: Nanorana parkeri; assembly: GCF_000935625.1. Lineage (NCBI taxonomy): Eukaryota > Metazoa > Chordata > Amphibia > Anura > Dicroglossidae > Nanorana > Nanorana parkeri. Next base: position 533,924 of record NW_017307319.1, read on the forward strand.
TGTGTCTCCACAAATACATTTCGGGACAGCAAGGCAGGCATTCCACTCTTCCCTGCTCCTCCTTCCTCCCTTTTCCCTTCACCAATCTCCAAGCTAGTAGATGGACAGCTGCTGGATACTGTGCTGTCCCTTGTGATCTTGTACTGGACAGGACGTTCAGGGAAGCCGAGCTGGGAGAGTTGGAGCTGTTTGGAAACATGATGACTATAAATGCTTTGGCAAAAATGTAAAGAAATACTTTACTGGGCAACAAATATTTATTTGATCTCGATTCATTATGGAAAAAAAGTTTGAAAGTTTAATACTCCTGTAAAATGTTAATGTTGTTTCAATAGTTTTTTTTATAATCTCGTTAGACCTCCAGCTGTTATTAAAAGAATACTTGCTGATTCTGCCATAATGGTCCTTGTTTAGGCACTTCCTGTTATAAGGTAACAGCTCTCCCAGTTGTCCTCCTGTGTTGTCATCTGGTGTTAGACATGTGCGATTCGTTTTGTTCCGAATCGAAATTCGGACGAATTTTCGGAAATTCGGACATTCGAATGTATCCGAATTCCGAATTACAGATATAACGAATGCAAACGAATCCGAATTTCCGTTTCCGAAATTCGGTAGCGGTAGTTCGTTCAAACGTTCGTTTCGTATTCGTTTCTTATTCATTTCGTTCGTTGAAGAAAAACATTTTTCCCCCTCAAATGTCACTTTGCTGCAAACGAACGAACGAATGAACGAAACGAATTGAAGTAGTATTAAACTCGCAAACTTATTTTCAATAATGAATCCAGAACAAATATAAATTTCCCAGCAAAGTATTTTCTTTACATTTTTCCCAAAACACTTAAAGTCATCAGGTTTCCAAACAGCTCCAACTCTCTCAGCTTGGCTTCCCTGAACTTCCTGTCAAGTACAAGTCACAAGGGAGAGTTCAGTCTCCAGCAGCTGTCCATCTACTAGCCTGGAGAAGAGTGGAGGTAGGAGTGGGGTGCAAATGAATGGCTTGCCTTGCAGTCCCTGTGTGTTTGTGGAGACACACACAGCTTACTAGCACACACAAGGGTGGCTTTATAGGTCCCTAAAAGGGAAAGGAGCCACCCTAGAACAGGAAATTAGTAACACTGCTCAAAGCCTTAGCTGAACCTGCAGGAAATTTACACTTTTAAGCATCAAGGAGCAGTGCCCATTGTAAGCATATTTCACAAGCATTTGAAATAGGAAGAGAAAAGATAAGATAAGAGGAGAAGAGACGATAAGAGGAGAAGGGAAGGCAAGAGAGGAGAAGATAGTGGAAGGGAAGAGAGGAGAGAGGAGAAGGGAAGGGAAGGAAAGAGAAGAGAGGAGAAGAGAGGAGAAGAGAGGAGAGGAGAAGAGAGGAGAGGAGAGGAGAAGAGAAGAGAGGAGAAGCCAAGGGAAGAGAAGATATGAAAAGGAAAGGGAAAAGAAGAGAAGAGAAGGCAAGGGAAGAGAAGAGAGGCGAAGACAAGGGAAGAGAAGAGAGGAGAAGGCAAGGGAAGAGAGGAGAGGCGAAGACAAGGGAAGAGAAGAGAGGAGAAGGCAAGGGAAGAGAGGAGAGGCGAAGACAAGGGAAGAGAAGAGAGGAGAAGGCAAGGGAAGAGAAGAGAGGAGAATGAAATGGAAGAGAAGAGAGGAGAGGAGAAGGGAAGAGAAGAGAGGAGAAGGAAAAGGAAGAGAAGAGAGGAGAAGGCAAGTTAAGAGAGGAGAGCAGAACAGAGGAGAAGGAAAAGGAAGAGACGAGAAGATAATAGAAGTGAAAGTCTGAGGAGGAGAGCAAAGGAGATGGTCCATGCAACCTGAGAAAGCTGATTGTATGTAAGGACATTTCACTTACATTTATAGGAAACAGAAAGTGTTCTCCTATCTTTATATTATACAGAATGGATATTATTATTTTATGTATCATTATTAAGTGAGTTTGTGTCGTTAACTGTTTGGAATTAAGCCCTCGCTTCTTAAAGTTTGCACAATGATTTGCTCTCAGGGTGGTCTTCTTCTGGAATTTAGTTGTAAAAACAAAGGCGTAAACAAGTCTGAGCTCATTAAATGCATGTTTTCAGACGCAACATCTGTGTAAAGAGTTCCCTTTAATCAATTTCTCTCTGGGTCTTATCACTTTGGCTCTGCGTGCTATCTGTTCTACTTCTGCTCTGTAATGAGCAAAATGACTGATGCTTCAACTGGGCCCCTCACCCTCACATGCTGACCTGTGATCATTATGTATCAATCTCTTATTAAACCAAAATCACCTCCCGCAATTACAAAAACGTAACAGATACTTTGTGTTCACCCGCATGTATGTATAGAACTCTGCTGTGGATGAATGATTCCGCAGGGAGAAACAAGTTCAACATAAATAATGTTAGAAAAACAGTAATTTATAGGAGTTGAACATTCTTCGATTTAAGTACTTCCTTTTATGAGGCATCACTGGGAAACAACTCTTCACTTACTCACCCCTGCTGTGCCAAATTATAAGTAAGATGTCACCCCCTGCCGTGTCATTGCCCCGCCTCCTGCATGCCATTTGGCCTACTCATGAACATCAGCACACTATTGAGACCTGCTCTGGGCTCTCTTCCATCCTATGAGAAAACAAATTGTAGGTACCACCCCATCCCACCCACTAGCTTGCAAAAATAAATGCGTAGAGAGCTTAATGGAATGGGTTTTCATGGCCGAACAGCTGCATCTAAGCCTTACATCACCAAGTGCAATGCAAAGCGTGGGATGCAATGGTGTAAAGCACACCGCTACTGGACTCTAGTGAAGGGTCCCTTCACTGGAACCGCCACTGGTTCCAGTGAAGGGAACTCTTAAGGCTTCAGCATACCAAGACATTTTGGACAATTTCATGGTCCCAACTTTGAGGGAAGAGTTTGGGGATGGCCCCTTCCTGTTCCAACATTACTGCCCACCAGTGCACAAAGCAAGGTCCATAAAGACATGGATGAGTGAGTTTGGGGTGGAGGAACTTGGTTGGCCTGCACAGAGTCCTGACCTCAACCCAATAGAGCATCATTGGGATGAATTAGAGCGGAGACTGTGAGCACGGCCTTCTCGTCCAACATCAGTACCTGGCCTCACAAATGGTCCAACATTCCCAAAGACACACTCCTAAACCTTGTGGACGCCTTCCCAGAAGAGTTGAAGCTGTTATAGCGGCAAAGGGCGGAGCCAACCCAATATTTAACCCTACGGACTAAGACTGGGATGCCATTAAAGTTCATGTGTGTGTAAAGGCCGGCGTCCCAATACTTTTGGCAATATAGTATATAGTAGATTTAGGGGGTTATTCACAAAGCTAGCCGAAGGATCAGCCGTAGCTTTGGCTGATCCTTTGGCTCTCTTGGGCCGCTGGAGCCCTTCGGTTCAGTAGAACTGAAGGGCTGCTGTATGGGCTATTCACTATAGCTCGTACAGCTCCTGAAGCTGGCCGAGCCGAAGGCATATGCTTTGGCTCGATTGAGCCGAAGTGAAACTTGAAGCGAGGCGAGCAGATTGACAGCTGGGCGGAGCAAGCCATGATCTCACGGCTGACTCAGCCTAGTTGCAATGACAAATCAGCGCCCCAAGGCTACCTGGGGACGCTGAACTGTCATGAAATAATGACAACTTGGCAGAGCTTCGCCCAGTTGTTATTCATTGACTCTAGCAGGTCCAGGCCAAAGGAAGTGGGCTGTCACTGCTAGCTCCGCCCAATTGTTTGTTTCTTTTTTTTCTTTTTTCAATAATCTTTCATTTTTTTCTTTCAATAATCTTTTATTTGTTTCTTTCAATAATCTTTATTTATTTTGTTAAATTTAAAATTAATTGGCATTTAAAAAAAAAAAAATGCAACTTTTTTTTTTTCTACTTTCTTCACTGTTTTTCTATTCTGCTCGGTACCACGGAGGTACCGAGCAGAATAGCCGAGCCTAATGCCGATTTACGGCTGAAATCAGCCGTACAAGCCTGAAGTGAATACCCGAACAGCGTTCGGCTTACTTCACTTCAGGTGGGTCATTCACTCGGCTGCCTTCGGCAGCTTTGTGAATAACCCTTTTAGTCTACCAAAATCTAGTGGGTTTAGTTAAAGAGTAATTTAAGAATTTCTCATGATATACTCCTGGAGTAAACATCTGTTAACCTGTTATTACTTCTGGTATTAAGGTTTGAACATGCAATGCAGACACAGATTGAACTGTTGTGATATATAACATGCCTTTATTTATCTTAAAATGAGATTAAACAAAATCTTACAAAGACACAGTAATATTGAGTATTTTCAACAAAGGATCAGTATTTAGATCTGCATTGATTATAACAACTTGTATAGGACATTATTTATTCTTTCAAGCAGAAGTGGAACACTCAAATATTAAAATGAAAAACTATATTGGCTGTAATGCCATTGCACATATTACCTATTAGTCGTATATTCAGCATGGAACCAGAAGTGGAAGTCCAAAGAGATGAGTTCTGATTGGATCTCTTCCCAAATCATCTCTCCCTAACATTTTTGTCTAGTTTTAGTTAGTTGACTAAAGTGTCAATATATTTTCGTTATAATTTTAGTCATCATAACATTATTATTATACAGGATTTATATAGCGCCAACAGTTTGCGCAGCGCTTTACAATATAAGGAAGACATAACAATTACAATACTATTCAAGACAAGATGGTAAGGAGGGCCCTGCCGCTTACAATCTAAAAGGGAGGGGCCAGTGAATTATGAGGTGGTAGCTGTGTGGGGAGGAATTGTTTGAATAGTTTTTGTTTAGTTTCAGTCTAGTTCTACTCACTGAAAAAGTGACGAAAACTATGATGAACATTTTTAGTCGATGAAATTAACACTGACAGGAAGTTTCCCTTAGTTTGGTGAATGTGGTGTAATTTCACTTTTGCAAAAAATACCAATATCATATGCAAGGATATTTTTTTTCTAAATAGCATTTTTGCTTGCACTTTGTTGGATGATGGAAGTCAGCAGAGCTTTCTCTCATTCAATAAACTACGAGGAAACTTCCCCTGCAAAGAGCAAATTCCCTTGCAGCGAACAAGCTATTTGCCTTTAGTAACCCCATAATCTGCATAAAGTCACTGACTAGAGCTCAATGACTGCTTTGTAGTAATAAAAGGTGGAACTTCTGAAAAAAACTAAGTATAATATTGCTGTGTATTGTGAAATGTTATGAATTTATTCACACAGAATTGTAACGTTAATGAAAGGTCCACTTTAAAAGTTATTTTTTAAATTTATGTTAATTTAAATGTTGGAAAAGAGATTTAACCTATGCATAGGGAAAGGCTCCTTCGCAGTAACAGCTGTGAAAATGTGGAATAGACTACTTTAGGAACTAGTTCTGGTCACACTATTAAAAAAAAAAAAAGCTGAATGCATTCCTAAATGTACAGAATACAACTGAATATTAACATTTAGGCCTCATTCACACTAGAAACGGCCGGCACGTAAAGCTCTGTGCTGTATGCATGGCCATATCGGGTGATTAGTACGCAGCCCCTGTCCTTCTCTATGGGAGTACACGGCCGTACGCCGCCCTACTCTAACCCCAAGTGCAGGTCTGTACGGATACATGTGTCCCGGCACGGACGCAGACAGGATATATCCTGTCAGCGTACGAGTACGGACACCCGCACCCATACAGACGTGCAGGGCGGGTGAGCGTAGGGCGACATACAGCCGCATACTCCCATAGAGAAGGACAGCCCGATATGGCCGTGCGCGCAGCAAGGAGCTGTACGTGACGGTCTTTTCTCGTGTGAATGAGGCCTTGTAGGTGATATATTTTTGTTCTGGGAATATCCTGCAACTGCATAAAGATTTTTTTTTTTTAAAAGCTGCTGCTGTTGCCCTCTACCAGCCAATTCTGTGATCCCACCCCCCAGCATGAATGATGTTTAGTTTTATGACTATTACTAAAAATAATTTTGATGTACAGGGGAGTTAAAAAAAATTATTCACCCCAGGGTGCCGGATATGCTGGACATGCTACTTTGATTTGCCAAGCATGACATCAGAAGTAGTATCCTTCAGCATAAGGACCAGAAGGAGAAGCACAAGCACATGCACAAGGAGAAAGGTCACCAGCACTCCATATAAGCGTCAAAAGATCAAAGTGTTTTGTATTTATATGTCACATAGGTCAGGTAGTCAATATTTCGGACCACTCAGGGTCTCTTCCTCAAGGCTGTCACTGTGTTGCCCTGAGGAAGGGATCCCTGCGTGGTCCCAAATCATTGACATTAGGACCTATGTGACATCATATAAATATGAACAACATCGATCTTTTGGTGCTTATATGGAGTGCTGGTGACTTTTCCTCCTCGTAACTAAGTATATGCACAATGCCATCTGTGGTTGTTGCTACAAGCACCCAACTTTGGTCAGAACTCAGAAGGATATATGGAGTGCAGTCCTGGACTTGATTGCCTCAACACATGGACATGTTTTGCCACAGTTCTCCATGCCTTTTATTTGACTTGCTTATTAGCCCTACAGATGGTCAGAATTGAAGAACAAACTTCACCCCAATAGACTTTAATGCCCCAAAGTTCACAAAATTCAAGTAAGATTTGCAAAACTGTCTGTAAACTAAGCCCAAGTACATTTCTTCATCCCTAATGAACTGGAATCAAGCATAGGAGGAAGAGTAGACTGGTTCTGCACAGGTCCGTCCTGAAGACATCAAACTGTGCCATCGGATCCTGTGTCAAGTAAGGAGTTCCTTACACGTAGGAAATATAAGGAAGTTACTTCATGGGTGGTGAGTTATAAGTGATGATATTATGGGAAGGGGCAGCCAGAGGTTACAGTCTGAGGTTCTGCTTGAGCTAGCACTTTCTGGGTTGGGTCCACATTAAAAAGGGAAGCCAAGTGGCCTCTGTGAAAAGTGTGGCAGAGGGGCTCAAGCTGAGTCAGAATACATAAAATTAGACCAAGACCAAGGGTAAAATGAGATGATCAACAAGAACCAGGACAAAAGAAAGGCTTAGAGGGGTCAAAAGATGTGATGGAGCATTGTGGAAGATGGGGAAGACCATCAAGCTTATGGAAGTACCCAAAGAAAAAAGGACACTGAGTGTCCCATGACATAGCGGGTATCACGGACCTGGTGGAGGACCAAGTAGCTGAGGAGGTCTCCCTTGCGGCTCTTGTCTCACACCCCTGATTGTGGGGACAGGGAGCGAGTAGACAGAGAGGAGCACAGGTGCCAAGGTGTGCAGACACGGTGCCTGGTAGAAGTCCCGCAACTGGGTCTCTGAGCAGGGGTTGTGTTCAGCTGAGATGTCAGCGTGGTCTGCAGCAGGAACTGGAGCGAAGTCAAACAAGCCAGGGGTCAAAGCCAGATGGTCAGCACGGTACCAGGGGAGAAGAGAGAAGCAAATGAGGTCAAGGGCAGGCATCAATCACGCATAGTCAAGCAAATCCGGGTGAAGGCAACAAGTAATCAAACTGACTGGAACACAGAAACACAAGCTGAAAGACTCTTCAGCGCTGACCCGTTGGGCCAACTGGTTTAAATAGGGCCATCCATTAGGGAGCGACATGCAAACTCCCGGCTATGGCCTTACAGCGGGTGATGTAGAATATCCAGGGTAAAAGCGGGTTTATGGACAACATTTACGGTAGAAATGAATACTATCCAGCAATTGTTATTGGAGAACGTGTCTTTACATACCAATGTAAGAGTTTTATTATCTATTTTTAATAAAATAAAAGCATTCTGCCGTGTTATTGCCAGAACAAATCTTTCTTCTTATAATCTTGTAATTACACATCGCCGTAGTTTATTCTTGGACTTTCGTAATTTGCTGTCGTGAGGCTGGAGGGTTTGTGGCTTTGTAATTAGTTGCAGCCAGCTGCACCTAGGTCTGAAGATAGGAATACATGGCAACTCCTCCCATGGGGATGACAGGTTATTATAGGAGAAAATACACCTCTGGGAATGCTGTAAAATGTCTAAGAGGAACAGGTTCTACATACCGTGCTGTACCCCCACTGCTCTGCTCTGCAGTGCATTGTATGATCTATACTGCTCTACTATGAACACTGTGCTATACATTCCCCTCTCCATTCTGCTCTGTACATATCACTCTGCATTCTATACTCTACCCTGCTCTGCTATGCACACTGCTGTTCATTCACTTCTCCACCCCGCCCTGTACATGCCACCACACACTCTGTACTCTACTCTGCTTCACAATGCACACTGTGCTGAACAGGGCCAGATTTACTCTCTCTGCTGCCCCAAGGCCAGGTCCTCAATGCGCCCCCCTAGCCGCCAACCCCCTCCCCCACGGAGAATGGCAGACCTGCAGGCCGCATACAAGTGATCTTGGCGACATCGCCGCGATCACGTGTATAAAACAAGCAGTGGCTTCCCCGCTGTACATTTAGTTCTGCTTGCCCAAAGCAGGGCTTAGGCCCCGTTCACATGTAGCGACTTATCGTGCGATTTCCGCCGCGATATCGCGCATTTTTGCCGCGCGATATCGCGAGAAGTCGCCGGCTAATGATAGTCAATGGAGCTGTGATAGCTCTCTATCTCGCGCGTCGCTCGTCGCGGTCGCAAGTCGCTTCTACCGGACCCTTTTTTCTGCGGATTTTGCTTTTTTTCTATGGAGCCCGACGGAGAAGGTCGCGCTACCGTCGCTGGATCGTCGCTGGAACGTCACCCCGAAAGTAACGCTATCCCGGCCGCTGCAAAGGTATGTCGCTACATGTGAACGGGGTCTAAATGTAGAAAACAACGACACGCCCGGCGCCCGGAACTGCATGTCCTGGGCATCGGGAGAAAGGAATTCCACACCCCTGCTGCCCCTCTACTCCCTGCTGCCCCGAGGCTGGGCCTTGGTTGGCCTTGTGGGAAATCCGGCCCTGCTGTACATTCCCCTCTCCACCCTGCTCTTCTCTGTATATGGCACTATATATTCTATACTCCACCCTGCTCTGCACATGGTACTTTATATTCTATACTCCAGGCTGCCCAGCTCTATACATGGTGTATCCTTATATCCACATTCTGTTCATTCAGTACTCCACATTGCTCTCTTGGTACATTATGCTGTACATTTCTCCACAATGCTTCTTTTGTACACTGTGCTGTGCATTCTATATTATACAATGCTCCTATTTGTGCACTGTACTGTACATTCTATATTATACAATGCTCCTATTTGTGCACTGTACTGTACATTCTGTACTCCACACTGCTCTCCTTTAGCACACTGTGCTACACAATCTGTACTCCACACGTCTCCCCTATGTATACTGTGCTGTATATTTTATATTCCATATTGCTTGTCACTGTGTGCCGTACATATTGTACCACGTTGCTCTGCTCTGTACATGGCTGCACATTTTGAACGGCATACCGCATTGCTCTGTACATTATGCTGCATGTTCTGTTCATGCTCCACTGTGCACACTCTGCTATACATTATACACCCATCAACTGTCTTTTGTTGTCTCACAAAATTGCTAGTCATAGCATTGTGTACATCATCATAGTCCCTCTCGTGCCCGGAATGAGCACAGTTTTGCTATTACAATATACAATCTCCAAGCCAGCGATTGGGGGCCTAATTAAAATTCAACTTTCGGCAATGTAATAAAAGCAGAAGTCCCAGCTGCATACAATTGCAAATATATAAAGAAGCCACGGATCACTAATAAGTTGCTCCAGGTGTTGCCCTACTTTATTATATTCATCCGAGTGTAGGGAATGCTTGATTGCTTGGTGTTGACATGCTCAGACCCAGAACAGTTCCATAGAGATCATACTCTATGTGATTGCAGATTCCTCTGTGTCTCTCAAGGGGAATTTACAATCGGTTTAGGTTCAGGATTTTTGTTTTTAAGTTTATGATTTAATATATTTTATTACTATTTCTATAACATTTTATCTATTTTAGAAATACACATTAAAAACAGAGTGCATCTATGACATGCAGGAGTGTCCCTAGACTCATTGCCACCTAAGGCTAGGGCATTGGTTCTGGTGGTGCACGTTACCAGGAGGGGGGTGCTGGTGGTGGCCTTAGCTACCTGGTGGGATGCTCTGGCTGGAAAAGGGGTGGCAAGTGTGACAGAAAGGGGGCCATGCGTGACCCAAAGAGTTGCCCGCTAGAGGCAACCGGCTCAGGTCGCCTCATTATAGGGACATCCTGATGAAACAGGATTGACAGAACATTCTAAAGCTCTGTAAAAGATGTTGACTTTCAGACTCTCTGTCTCTTTGAAAAATCTATATGTATTCCCTCAGAGCAGTGACGGGATAAAAGAGAGCAGAAGGAAAAACTCCGCCTCTGAGTCATTCACTTGTGAGTGTAAATCTGAGTCTGTCAGTATTTTTTTGCAAAACAAGACAAGCCTGGAAACATATGAAATTAAGCTGACCTGGAAATGTGACTGTGAAATACTAATACTGTATTTTAGGGATGCACCAAACCGATAATAGTATCGGTATCATTGCCGATAGTAAGTATTTAGGTGAGTGCTAGCACTCGCCCAAGTGCCCCGATACCGGAACTTCTGATCAAAGGAAAATTTCCTCTGACTGGGCAGTGCTGTAGGGGAACATGGAACCGGCTTCTTGGGCAACTAGGAAGCTGGGTGGCGAGTAAAGAGTAATCTACAAACGTTAAGTGGGTCGGATGGCCACCGTCTCTATACATACTGTAGGTAGAAATATGGACACCAGAACAAGGGATGATGACACTAGTTCTGCCTAATGAAGGAGATCTTGTGAGATCCCGAAACGTTGCACTGAGTGTATTATGCTGTGCTACATGTACGTCAATAAATAGACATATCTGATTTGCCATTGGAGTGCCGGTGTCCATATGTCTACTGCTCTGACTCATTCACTTGTTTATATTATCACACTGAGCTACTGAGCTCTGTAAACAAAAGGGGTTTCGCAGCAATGGGCATAAAGATAGAGCAATACATGTGAAAAGAAGCTGCAAGCTCCAATCTACATGCCTTAAAGTGACATTAAACCCTCAGATTTTTTAACATAAACCAATACTGTAATGTGCGCCTTACTGTAATCCATGGTAGTTTCCCTTCTCTTTGCTGCTCTTCCTTTTAAATCCTCATGTCTTCTCATGCTGGGGGAGAACTTCCCTTTGCAGCTGAGTGCCTCTTCCTGTAGTGCTGGCTCAGGTTGTGAACCTTCACACAGACACCATGTATCCATTTCAGAGACAAGGCAGTCTGCTGCAAAACAGAAGTTCTGCCCAGCATGAGAAGACATGAGGATTTAAAAGGAAGAGCAGCAAAGAGAAGGGAAACAACCATGGATTACAGTAAGGCACACATTACAGTATTGTTTTATGTTAAAAAAAATCTGAGGGTTTAATGTCACTTTAAGCTAGGCAGGATAGGAGAGTACATATTATCCATATGCAATACTTTGCATTTACTTAAATAAAGAAAAAATTAAAGATATTCAGGTGGATATAAAACATAGAAATATCTTTTTTTTTTAATGCTCGTGTTTATAGCCAGTGTAAACCTGAATTTTCTTTGGAATCGGCCTTTTGCTGTCCCTGGTTAGCAGAGCTCAGACTGGAGGAAGGAGTAGCAGCACAAAGAGGCAATTGGCTGTGCTGCAGTGTTATGCGCTACCAAGGAGCAGTGGCATCACAAGGGGGGTGCGGCCCGCACCCGGGTGCCACCATTGGAGGGGGGGCACCAAAATGACTGACAGTCATTTGGTGTCACCCCCAAAGAAAAGTCAGGCACTTGGTCATGGACTGAGAGCCCGACAGTGTCAGGAGAGAAGAGGGGACCCGGCGGCATACCTCATCCCGCCGGGTGAAGTCCCCTCCTCTCTGCCGGCGTCCATCACCAAGATGGCCGGCGGCAGGTGTCAAAAAGATGACCGCACATGCGCGATGACATCATCGCGCACATACACGGCAATGTCATGGTGGGGTGTCACCCGGCCTCGAGACGCCCCTGCCAAGGAGCATGTCGATAGAAGGAGAGAGAACAGAGCAGGAGCTCATTAGTCTTCTGCTTCTCTTTTACTGCCCAATCACAGACTAGGGATGGTAAGCAGACCTATAATTGAAATAAACTGCAGCATAGAAAGATCAAGACTTCAGCAGAGAAAAATCAGCTCCCCTACCCTGCCAGGCAGGACTTTGCTGTGTGGTAGAGCTGTGTAAATCTCAGGACTGATTAGACATAAACACAAATCCTATGGCAGGTAGGATATACACTTTTATATGTGTTTCGTCAGTGCACATAGCTGTTTTCCTAGTTTAGCCAAAAATCAAAGTCTATGAGCGACCCGTTTGTAAAAACATCCGATCTTTGAATGGTCAATTTCAATCACCATTCAACTTTTACCCTTGTTTGTCCCACAATTCTTTTTCGCTCCATCTGGCCGTCACGTGAGCCATCCTTACTGGCATCTGCCTGCTACAACATTTCCAATAAATGACTTCTCGGATAGATTAAATCATATATCTTTGTGATACCCCCGTAGAAGAGATTAATATTGATCCCTGACCACTTTGTTAATTAATCCAGCAATGAAATGTATTTGCTTTTAAGAAAATGGAACAAGCAGCGGAGACAATAATGAAATTTATTCTTCAGACTTGTCTGCCGATGAATAATAATTCCACGCAAACAGTTTTTCCATCCAAATGCGGCGTCATCATTAGCAAATAACAGAAATGTAATGTGCTGTCATTGCGCTTCACGTGTAGGTGGAACGTGCCAGGGTTTGTCATTGCGATTTCTGCAAGTCTGCAATTTCTATTAATACATCATATTTGAATTCTTCCTTCTTGTGCTGTAGGACACATCATTCCTTTCATTGAATGGCAGACTATAATGGCCCTGTACAAGGTAATAGTGGGAGCTCATTTTGAATAGGCAGTTCAGTTTTGAGCTCCAGTTCACAAAAAGGATGTTGGGTAACCGAAGGGAGTACAGAGAAGGACCAGTAAATGGCTAAGGGGCATGGTGGAACTCCGCTCTGAGCAAAGATGAACTGAATGTATTCTCTCTTGAGAATAAGCAATTAAGGGGACATTTGGACAATACATGTATATCCATATAGACAGGCCTGGAGCACAAGAAAGAAAAGGAAATGTGTGGAGAGACAGCATGATATGGGGAGAAGGGGAGCCATGCACAAAAAGAGGTAAAAGTTTAAGTTAGAAAAGGTAGAAAGAGGAGTGGATTAACGGATTGGATGAAAGTTCGTCAAGGCAGGTCCATGCGGAGTTGGAGGGAGTTTTCCAGTTGAGGAAGTTGCAGAGAGCCAACATTTCAAATGGCAAGGGGCACTCTTTGTGGCTGCACAAAAGAGGTTTAACCCTTTTTCCTGCCAAGGACATATGTCATCAGGGCTGGATTTACTCTCTCTGCTGCCCCAAGGCCAGGTTCCTCAATGCGTCCCCTTACCCGCGACAGGCCTGCAGGCTGCATACAAGTGATCGCCGATATCACTTGTACAAAACAAGCGGTGGCTTCCCCGCTGTACATTAGCTCTGCTTGCCCAAAGCAGGGCTAAATGTAGAAAACAACTACCCGCCCGGCGCCCAGAACTTCACGTCCCAGGCATCGGGAGATAGGAATTCCACACCCCTGCTGCCCCTCCACTCCTTGCTAGCCCCAAGGCAGGGCCTTGGTTGGCCTTGTGGGAAATCCGGCCCTGTATGTCATACATCACTGGAAGCAGGCCCCTATAAACAGCTATAGCCACTGGAACTCTGTTTACCTGTCAGCTTTACACTGGAAGCAATTCTGGTGGCTGAGCTGCCACCAGGTTGCTTCCACAGGCTAGTAAATGGGTCTCCCCTGAACCCCCGCCTTGCTTTCCAGAGCAGGCTCTGTTGCCCCACCTGCTGGCCCAGGACCAGCTTGTTGGGTTTCAGTGGGAAGCGGGGAGAGAGACCAGTGAACATTCGTTCGCCTGTCTCCTCCCCGCTGAATGAAACTGGAGGCAACACTGATTGCATCACGTCCGGCTTCCCAGCTGTCATTCAAGAAGCTATTCGAGTGTGATCTATGCTTGATCAACTTCTTTGAAGTGCAAAGGTGACATTAGGGGGTCTAGTAGACCCCTAATGTCACATTAAAGCCTTAAAGAGAGCCTGTCCCCTCCAATCTGCTACCACATAGGGGGCTTGTGAGTCCCTATAAACAGCCACCCTCCAGAAGGAAGGACAATGTCAGCACCAATTCAGAGAAGATTTGGGGATCTACAGCTGAGTGATTCACAAATAAGATGGATTGTTGTTAATAGTTAAGGTACTTGAATGTATTTTTAAGATTTAACCCCTGCGTTTAGTGTCACTTTAGGTTACAGTAGGGCAGGGTTAGGAAGCCTTTTAGGTTACCCGATGGCGAGATTCAACATCTCTGTTTGTCCTGGTGACCACTGAAAGTGAGGGGAAAATCCAAAACTTTGGGTTGTCGCCACACTTGCCAGCGCTCCCTCTCTCTCCTCCCGGCCGCTGCAGGCAGTACTGGTAAGTAAAGAGAGAGGAGACAAACAGATGATTAAAAGGTGGTAGGGTAGGGTGCATACCTGACCAAGTGTTTTTTTTTACATTTCAAGATTGTCACAGGAAATAGCTCTGGCCTCTTCCATATGGAATATCTGATTGACCTTATGTAGCCAACCAGAGATAGAGGAAGTGAATGTAGATTCCCAGTGCCGTGAGATGAGAGTATTTGCCAAGCTGATCATCTGGATTTCTTATATTTGTTCATAGGCCAGGACGTGTCATGAAATAGGCTTTGGGTTGATTACGCATTTGGCCTGTGATCTGCAGAGTGAGTTTGTGTATTTTTGAGCAGTAAGAGGTGATCGTGAGGCATTTCCATCAAATATGGAGATTGGAGCCTGTGGCTCCACAACCTCTGCAACATCTGTCAAATAACTTTTTGTGACATTTTTAAGGGGTCCTGTACTATCTGATGAGCAACTTGTAAGCTGTTTACTGGATACCAGCATTTAGAAAGCTTATCCCATTGTTCATCATAGATTAATATTATTCTTATTATTCTTATTATTATATTATTATACAGGATTGATATAGAGCCAACAGTTTGCGCAGCGCTTTACAATATAAGGAAGACATTACAATCACAATACAATTCAAGACAAGGTGGTAAGGAGGGCCCTGCCCCTGAGGGCTTACAATCTAAAAGATCAATTTGTCATTATGTTGTACGAAGTGTGGCAGAGCTTTCTTTTGATGGGAGAGTATATGAAAGTATATAATGAAAATAATATATCTGATTATGTTGCCCTTTAAGCATATTTGGGTGAAGAGGGGGTGGGGGGTCCTTTAGTAGTAGTAATGTAGTATCTACTCTTTTTAGGAATAAGGTTGCCATGTGGCCAAACCAAGAACAAGTGGACATTTCCTATCTTTTAAGGTCAGGAGCTATATTTCCGAGAAGGAGTGGAGAATGGATCAGATGCTTGTGCTGATATGTTTACACCCAAATATTTGAAGAGTTGGCTTTCTTCATGAAATGTAAAAGAGTTTTTGATCTCAGTGTGCCCAGGAGGAAAGCGGTTGGGGGGATAATCAAGGTTACCAATTTGGTGAAGTTTATTTTAAAGTTGGAAAGGTGACCAATTTTTTTAAAATGCAGCAAGCAAATTGAAAATGGTGATTCATGGTAAAAAGGTGATAATGTCATTTTCTCCTCTTCCGGTAAGGATTTCCTCTCTGAGAGGAAAATTCGGTAGGCAACATGCCACATCTCTGGGAGCATCATCTGGGGAGCTCCTAGGACAGAAGTGACAGCACATAAGAGTGGAAAAAAGCAATCACATGGGAGGAAATAGCAATTGTTAAACTGTATGTGAAGTACATTTTTTGTGTTGGATACAGTAGGAACGGATAAAAACCCCCATTAGGTTTTTTTCTTCTGTCTGCATCTCACTAGGGAGATTTTCTTTCACTTTGAGACACAACAGTAAGTCTTACCAGCCTAAAGGGAATTTCCATTTTGTGACACTGGAAAAAGTGTTACCTTTGGATGATTTGCCCTCATCTCTTGTTCTGGTGACAGCTCTAAAATGTTGGATTTCCTCTTGCTTTCTTGTATTGGTAACTGTGGTCATCAGGACAAAATGTGGAGTGAAATCTTCCCAGCGGGGACCAAACAAATCTGACCCGTCCCTACAATCCCCAGCGTGGACAAAAAAAACTATTGGTCCTCTATTTGTAAAAAGGAGTTTTGTCTTTACATACACATGAAGGCAGGCATGTCAATCCGGGGGCCAAATTGGGAGGACTAAATCTTTAAAGTGTATCTATATCCAAAACTAAAAGTGTAATATATTGCACCTTACCTGTCCTATGTGGTGGTGGCAACATTTATTGGCAATTACAGAAAATACCTGTTGATCTTGCCAGAAAATTAATGTCCTTGTCACTTCCAGTGAACTTAGGAGGAAGCACAAAGATCCTATTCTTAATTCCATGCAAAGCTCACAGCCTTGATGTATGTTCGGAAAATTACCGATGTACCTTCTGAACACACAAAAAAAATTCTGAATTTTATTCACAGTAGCTGTCAGGCACCGAAAATGTACCTCGAGAGAGCTAATAATGATTGAACATAAATGGAATAAATGGATACAATTTTCAGCACTGAAAATTTAGTGCCTTGCTGTGCCACCCCTTCATTTTATTTTTTACTCTTTCCTCTAGTTGTTCGTGGTTTGCATCTGTTAAATGCTGGCACGCCTGCAAGGGATGGTTGAAAAGCTGCACAATGTCAATTAAACTAGCCAAGCACTATATCTTTTTGGAGTATGTGTGACCTTTTCTGTTTGTCGTTTCCTGGGCACTGCACCAAGTGAGCCTCTTAGGATGCTGGCTTTGAGGAGCAGGCCCAGAGCAGTGGGCGTAAGGGGGGGGGGAGAACCAGCGGGTGGCAGGTTTCTGGGCTCTACGCCAAGGCTAGGATAATTGTCATCAGCGGGAAAAAGCTAGAAAACCTTGTCCGACCACGCTGTATGCATTCATTGGTCCCTTCATGCCAATACGGAATGCAAAAGAGAGACACTAATACAGATGCACTGGAAGATGTTCATTGGAATCTATGTATGCAGTTCTTACTAAAGGGCCAATAAACCTTACAAGCCTATTAAAATTTAAAGGACCAGAAAGCTAGGCAAAAATGTAAATAAAACTAAAGCTAAGCTCCTAGTAGATAGAGAAACACTAATTAATGCAGCTCAGTCTTTATTAATACATAAATAAATGTATTTTGTAAATGCAAGTGGTTCAGCCACTTGAATGTGACTTGGTATCAGCCTCTAGCAGTCCCCTGTAGAGCAGAGCCTAGAGCGGGAGAGGAAGAAGCAGCACAGGGAGATAATTAAATGTGCTGCTGACAAATAACATGCTGATAGGATGAGAGAACAGTGTGACTGTGAATTCAGTCTGCAGTAACAATTTAGACAGGGCTGTGCTATTTAGTAATCATAACCTCAGTGCTAGTGTCGACCACCAGATGACTTATATAAAACCTTCATCCATATATGGCTTCACCTGAGATTAAACCTAAACCTAGAGATTTAAGAAGTATAGCAAGGTAGCAAGGTAAAATCTACCAATCAGGACAATGGTGGCAAGGGTCTCTTTGGGCAGACAGATAACTTCAGGTATGGTGTCCAGAACTGTGGTGCTTGCCACTATATGTGGCATAAAAAGAAAGATGTTATAAACTGTAGGGGGAGGATCTTTCCCTATAAAATAATTTACAAACTGTGGGATGCAGGTTGTGATCTATGGGTTGATCTGCCTCTGTGGGGAGGTACATGTGGGCAGATTATAACCCATAGCACTAGGTTCGGAGAACACAAATGGAACACTATTCATAATATTGACCATCATTCAGCACCAAGGCATTTTCAAGAATATACATTTGTACATTTTTGAGCTGTGAGATACATTATATTGATATATAGCTCATTCAAAAATTATTTTCTGTCCACACCATTATGATCACCCTTTCCGGTTGGCCAGGCTTTCTTTGCCCTTCTGCATTGAGTTTCCTTATCTGTCCATCACAAGTCATTCAGTGTGGGTTTGATATAGTTTGGGTCTTATGTGCTCTTCCTCAGCTAGCCCCTTTCACTGGGTGTCCCATGTAATCCTGAGGGGAGGAGTTTGGGGCTGTATACAATGAGTATCAAGTCATTGGGGAGTGGCTCTCCTCCTGATCCATCTGTCAGCCTTCAGTCTAATGGAGGAGATGGTTGAACTGTGTTGCTGCAGTAGCCCTCCCCCTTCATTTCCATTAGTGTCCTCTGGTCCTTAGCATGTCCTCATACACAAGGCAGAGTTCCTACTGTTTAGTGTTCATATATGTGCCATTGCAAATGTTACAGTAAGCTCTGAGGAAGGAGGTTTAACCTGTGAAACACGTTAGATTTTTTGCTTTCACTTACCTGTTGGATGATCGTGCTCCTCATAAGTCTTCTCAAGGTCTCTTCTGCTTTGCTCTCTGTATATATACATTGAATTGAAGAGTTATATGCAGGTCATTTGGACAATATATGTGAGTAGAATGGATTTCTTGATTTTTTGAGTCTTTTATAATAAATGGTATCACACAAGGAGAAGGTTCTGTCTTTTGTGTTTATTTACATGGCCGTGCTATGTGGGAAAGCTTGATGGACAGAAATACAAATCCTTTGGCAGGTAAAACAGCTCCTGTATATGCATTTGTATTTCACAGTTGGCATTAACGGTTGCTCCCCATCAGAGACATTTTACAGCCCTACTCAATATAGTGACATATTTACTATAAGACATATTTTAATTGGTATATTAGATGTGCCTTTATATGGCCATTCTAAACTACCCATAAATCATAATAAGGGCTCCTTTAAACTACAACAAAAAGTTGGCGAGTAGTTCTGACCCTGCCAAACATCCCCACTTGATGACTTTAAAGATAAACTGAACTCTGGAATTCTAAACTACCATAAAATCATAATATGGGCTCCTTTACCCTACAACAAAGAGTTAGCACATAGTTCAGACCCTGCCAAACATCCCTACATGATGGGTTTAAAGAGGAACTGAACTCTGGAAGCAATGACCAATAAAGTCAGGGAGAGGGAAAAGGCCTAGTCACCAGTATTGCCTGTGGTCTCCTAGTAGATGATCTTTTCTCCAGTACTGACTTCCCATGCCTACGTGTCTATGTGGAGATGGCCATCTTGGTAGAGGCAGGGCTTTGCTTCCACATATCAGAGTCTGCAGAAAGGAGAACAGTGAGCAGTACAGTAGGGAATCACCAAATCTCATTCCAAGTCTCCCGAGGCCAGCAATTAGATGCTTGATCTCACACTGCAGACATACAGCTATGAGGCTGTAGGCACAGAATTGCTTAGGCGCCCTCACAAAATTATGTTTTCCAAGCGTTGTGTAAACAGGTAAACAATGCGGAATGATGCCGCATACGCTGCTGGGAATAAGACGGTTTATTGATTGAAAACATAAACATATGTGCGCTCGCTGAGCTGATCAGCTCGACAATAACCCAAGCAGGTGCTGCTTTGTAACATAAAGATATTAATAAATCTTCTGCAGTGCTAATTTGGGTATCAAGAGGAGAATCTGCAGATCTGCCGAAATAAAACACAATGACGTTCCGGGAGCGTGATAATATTCAACTACGTTCCTAAGAGACCTGAAAATTTTATCAAAAAGTTCTGCACATGCATCCATACACTTTATTACAAAGACTTGATAAACAAAAAACATAAATGCAGTTGCTAAGCATGAGAGTCATTTAATGGCTACGGCAATCTGCTCACCCCGGTGCACCCATGAGCAGGCTTTCAGCTCATTTCACAAAGCTTTAACACCGAAATAATAATCTTTATTTTAAAAAATATTGATGGTTATTTTCAGTTGAGCCCAAAAAGAATTGAATTTTATAGTCACACAGATGAAGATAAGATACTTTCCTATTGTGTTAGCTTTGTGAATGGAGCTTTTTGTCTTCTATATTTTCAACATTCAGCACCCATTCACATCAGATGCATTGATATCCGTTGAAAACAGATGACAACGGAAGGTAACCCAAAAAATGTATGGGTGTGAGGGCTAGTTCACACCAAGCGCGGAGCAGGTGCAGATCAGTTACAGAACGGATCAAAACTGCGTCCAATGCATTCCCATGGTATTTTGGGCTCTAGTTCACACCGCAGCGTTCAGTTCCAGAGCATGTGAAAAAACTGCAGCAAGCCCTATTTTTCCGGGTCTGGAATGCTCTGGAACGCATGCAAACACATAAAAAATGCATGCAAACACCCTGGAATGCGCTGAAAGCCCATTTTAGGCACACACAAAAATGCGGCAAAACACACTGCACTGCGTGTGCAGAAACTCATGCAGATCTGGTCCGCATTTGGTGTGAACAAGCCCTAAGTGGGACGAGTTCACACCGTTGCAACCCTTTGCATTCTGTTGCAGTACAAAGGAAAAAAAGTAGACCATACTCTACTTTTTTTCAGCACAACTTAACGCAACATGCTAAAAAGTATGTCAATGCAATGCAACAAAATAAAAAGGTAAAACATTAAAAAAAATACATAGAAGTTTGTCTGCTCAGGACATTGTAATTAAAATAAAGAATGGCAAAAAAGAAAAAAAAGGAATGCAATGGAAGTCAACAGAGGTTGAAATTGCAAGTCAAAGGACCTAATTTGACTTACATTTATGGTTCGATTTTGATGTCAATAGGCCCTTAAGGAGGACCTTCTATGAAAATGTAAGGTCTGCTTAACTCCCCTACACACCCAGATACAAAAAAGTTTGAACAAAAATTGTAAAAAATTACCTTGGCACAACATCCATCATTTCTGGATGCAGCAGTGAGGCATGGTGACATCACCGCATCTCTTGGAACTGTCAGAAGTTGGGCCAAGGTTTTTTTTGTACATACTTTATTTTTCAGCTGAGTCTTTAAGCCATTTGTGTTTTGGGGTGGGGACTGTGAGTACATAGATGGTCCCTTTTAATGAAGAGGCTTCCTTCTACTTCCACCTCAATGTTGTTTTAATGGAGAGTTTACCTTACCTTTTGATCAGCATGGTAAAAAAGTATTCCATTCCCATTTTTAGCGCTGTGTCATGACTATGCACATGATGAAGACAACTCTAAGGATTATTGGGGATAAAAGGGGTTATATTTGTCAAGGCCAGATTTAGCCAAGTCGCATATGAGTATGTCCTGTTGCACTCCTTACCAAATCAGAAGATGTACCTGTAGATCAGGCAGGTGCTTGAAGTAACCCACGGATGGCACCGTGTAACTATCACAAAGTCCAAAACATAGTCACCAGCACACCATTTAAACGTGAAGAAGGTCCAGTTTAATGACACATGTTTGTCATTCAAGTACAAACGTTTTCGGGGCCTCACAGGGTCCCATATCATTCTGAGCCTGATGAAGGGGACCCTGTGAGGCCGCAAAAACGTTTGTACTTGAATGACAAACATGTGTCATTAAACTGGACCTTCTTCACGTTTAAATGGTGTGCTGGTGACATGTTTTGGACTTTTAGATTTAGCAAAGGACACAGTATTGTAGACCTACACCTATAGGTGAGAGAGGAATAGTGGCATTTTTCTAGTCACTAACCACACCAGGGGCATTGCTAGAGTCTGGCACCATGGACAACCAAGTCTTGTATAGAATACCTGAAATGTGTAATAGTAAATATAAAAAAGATAGATAAAAAAGTAGGGGCTGCAGATAGGGGTGGTGGGAGGCAATGCAAGAAGTGTATTGTTGCTGTCTTTCGTTTTTTCTTTTGTATTTTTTCTTGTTTTTGTTTTGTTGGTTGTTTTGGGGTGTGGTTTTATTGTACATGTTCACATTGTATGGAAAAAGAAAACAAATAAATAAAATCTGACTCAAATTTAAAAAAAAATAAAAATAAAGCCCCCACAACATTTAAGTGTCCAATGGTGCCCAAACCTTTTAGGAAACCAGTAACATTCATAGGCCATGCATTTTTTCCCACTATCTGTAGAAAATAAATTCAGCTCCTGAATGTTTATTAACATGATCACTACATTCTAAGCATATAACAAGAACAAAATGCTCTCTGCAGAAGAGGTGATCCTAGCACAGGGGTATTTCTTTGCATGCCATAGGTTGTGTGCTCAGATTGAAATTTGTTCCTGTCATTCTGGAGGTGTCAGTATCTGTACATAGGTGGGTCATGGGAGTGGGTACTTTTATTCGGAAAGGTCACTTCAAGGCCATTTCCTTCATGTGACCAGGCAGAAGTTGTCTTCTCTCCTTCTCTACCACTCATGGCAATCATTTAATTTAAACCTGTATCAGAAAATAACAAACTGGGAAACAAAAATGTTTCACTCTAAATTGTTGCAATGCTGTGTAAATCAGTTTCCATCAGAACTGTAGGCTATTCTGCAGAAGAACTGAAAATTGTTTGGCATTCCTTGTAAAATTGAAGGATCTTGGCTAAGGATCGGTGCAGATCCTAGATTGTTGGTCAGAACCACCAGCAAAAGGGAAATAAGCTCTCACCAAGGTGCTTCCTCTATAACTACCTGGTCTTCCAACCAGCCCCTTGTGATAAGAAGGTCAGAATAGGGTACTCTTGGATTGTCCTCATGATTATTATTATTATACAGGATTTATATAGCGCCAACAGTTTGCACAGCGCTTTACAATGTAAGGAAGACATTACAATCACAATACAATTCAAAACAAGATGGTAAGGAGGGCCCTGCCCGTGAGGGCTTACAATCTAAAAGGGAGGGGGAAGTGATACATGAGGAGGTAGCTGTGTGGGGATGATTGTTCGAGAAAGTGATTGTTCAGTGGTTAGGTTGAGGTGGGATAGGCTTTCCTGAAAAGATGAGTCTTAAGTCTTAAGAATGATAACTGGAAAATCAAGGTGGAGTGGCAGTTGTTATTCATGTCTGTGGTTGGGGACAAACCAAAGATTGTATCCAGCAAGATCGAGATGGTACCAGAAATAGGGACAGAAACATAACCGGTGAGTGTACCCAGGAGGTTCTTGTCAGGAATAACCACAGCTGAATATCAGGACCAGTTTGAGAACCAAACACAAGTTAACACAGTAAGGGTCAGAGCAAATGGAGCTTAAACAAGTCCAGGACAAATTAGGCCATACAAGGTCTGAAACACAGAATCACAAACTAACAAATGTCCTGACAGGCAACTTGAGAGTGAAGCAAACAGACCTAAGTGGGGAGTTTGACCAATAAGGATATGCTTATACATCTACATACATGTGGTTGTGCATGGTCACATCCATGAAGGTGGACAGAAGGTATACGGATATAAAGTAAAGGCAGATGCTAGCTTGGGGAGTCATATGTGCGGGAGGACCTAGAAGAGGATGCTGAGGAACAGTGAGAATCAAGAAGTACTCAAAAGAAACTGGCATCCGTGGGTAGAAAGGATGAGACAGCAAATAATGATCCAAAGCCAAATACTCAAAGCGTAAATGTGTTCCAGATCACCAAACATAATGCAGACTAACACCGTTCCTATGACTGGTTGTGTGACCTTGCAGGTCAGTTCCTGGCAAGTATTTTTGCTGGTCCTACAGTATATACATAATTTATATAAATAGGGAATGCCATCCCCCTCTCCACGGTAAAGTAGGGAATGCCAACCCCTTTCCACGGTAAAGTAGGGAATGCCAACCCCTCTCCACAGTAAAGTAGATAAACTGGCCATTTACAGTCAGTAGATCTAAGCACATAGCAAGCAAGTGTTGTCCCGGGAGGACCGGTCAGAGTCAATCTTTTGAAGATCTGCTTGGATATTGGACAACACCGACTGTTATACTACTTTTATTCTTTTATCCCCTTTCACTTCTCAGAAATCACCAGGACTCTGTGTGTAGTACATCATGTTCCTATATTTTCCTCTGTGTCGCTAACATTGTATTTCTTTCTAAAAAGCCCCTCAGTGTTCTTGTGAATTTTCTGTAAAAGAGTCAAAGAAAGAATCTAGTTATTGTGTTATCTCTTCGCGCAGCCTGATTGTTGACAGGACTGGGGTCACCCCGAACCACCCGGGAGAGCCTAGACTCTAAGTGACTAACTAACTATATTATATAGATTTCTATACTCACTTCTCTTTGTCACTTGTGGATTTACCTGCTGGAAGCTGTACCATTTTATTTTTAACCACTTCAGCTCTTTTACCTGTATACACCTTATGCACCAATGCGATTTTTACATACAGAGATGTCCCTACACTATCTACTGCTGGGTCTGGGGGCTCTGTTCAAGCCAGGCAGGGCATACCATTCAGCTCCTGACAACCAGTGACCTCACTAAGCTGGGCAGGGAACCGGCCCAAGAATCACAGGTTGCTAGCTCTTAGCAAGCCTGGGACACTCTGAGCAAACCACCTGCCGCCCCCCATGTGAAACAATGAGATGCCGCCTAAGACAACCACCTGAGGCTGCCTCATTATAGGAACTATGGGCCTGTTTATTTGGCGATTAACATATATATATAAAAAAGATTTGTTTGGGTGGAGGGGGCTTTCTCTTGGCAATATTAGTTTACAAAAATGATTTTACTTTCTATGGAAGAAGAGTGATTTACCTTGCTGTGTCTGTGTGCTTAGGGGCAGGGGCTGACTGTAACAGACTTACACGTCCTCGGTCCAGCTCTGCCTGGCGGGGCCGAGCACGGCCAGCTCGGCAGCCAGCCCCTCTCCTTCAGGGCCGTCCAGCTCGGCAGCTAGCTCCTCCCCTTCAGGGCCGTCCAGGACGGCAATCAGCTCCGCCCCCTCACGTCCGTTATGTACAGGACCCAGCTCCTCCCCTCCGCGCTCGGTGAGGAGGGATTTAAGGGAGCTGAATTGTTTGTTCAGCGTCCGACCGTTGTGAACGGTGCACGCCGAACAAGACGAGGAGTTGGCTATTGCAGCACATGCACCAAAGGACCCAGCAGCGATCCCTCTAAAGCGCAAGTAGCCTGAAGGCATATGTGACAGTATCTACAGGGTTGCTGACTTATGCCATAAATACTAAATCTGGAGTTAAATGGATTGTGAAGTGCTGTCGTGAACTTAAACACTGTGAAGGGGTGGATAACATAGTCTGTGCCTCAGCTCTCATATTCCTTCAATAGACTGTTAACCTGCTCACTAGTGATTGTCTCCTGCTGGAGATATAGTTCCCCAAGTGGCAGGGAATGATGTGAAGTGATTCCAAAACCTCCATCAAACACTAAATGGAGTGTGAAGGAAGGAATCAAAACTGAACCCTGTCATTACACCAGTAACTCCGCAGTTGAGCGTCCAGTTATAGCCTCACGGGTCATTACACTGACCTAGAAGAAAACCTTTATCTTTAACTTGTATTGCAATGTTATCCCTTTTTGAGTAATAATGTCTCATCAATTAAGCAAGGGGCAAAGGGGAGCACCGCTGTTGAGCTGTACTTAGGGCATCATTTGCCCCTAATCAGGCCCTGAATGTAGACATTCCTTTTTCCTTATCACACTTCTGGATAGTCAGCAGTGAAGAATCAGCATTTCCAAGTAAAAATATGCTAATCATTAAAGTGCTACATGTCCATTTTCTCTTTTCTGGGGACCAGTTATTCTAAGTGGAACATTTAGTTAACACATTTTGATCCAGCTAGTAGAACAATTGGATAGGCATTTCTTTTGATATGGTGACAATGCTCTTCATTTTGCTGTAAAATCACTGCTGCATTGTCATCCTTGCTGATGCTGCTGAAGCTTCTTAGACTATTAATAGCCCAATCAACGAATAGCCATGTCTAGCTCTGCCCATAGCCCTTTTGATTGACAGCACATTGCTGTATCTGCAGGAGCTTACAGAAATGATGTAGAAGTTCTGCTCAGTTCCTCTCACCCTCTCCAGAACTGTCTAGCAGGGCACAGGAATAACGAGCTTCCCAGATGCATCAACCATTAAAAAAGAGAGAAATTACATTTCAGATGTTTATCATGCCCTCTTGCTATAAAAATGCCTGTTTATGACTTTGATAAGGTAAGACTAGAAGCTTTAGATGGACTTTAAGGCCCATTCAGATATCCGAGTTGCAGGAACACAAGAAAAAACATGCATTTTAGCACAGGTCACAGCAATGCTTGGTAACCCATACCCCCATGCACTGCTACAGTAGGGGGCAACACACCCACACCCAGCTAAACAATGTCCCAAGTCCTGCCAGTCCCTTTAAAATGAGTCTCAAAATTAGCTTCAACACACTGTAGCACAATGGATGATGTAAGGAGGTAGCCCTCTTCTTTTTTAATACCAGCAAAATATCGTGAAAGAACTCTCTAAGAGCGAAGTGTTTATGTGTATACAAGTGGGACTTTACACATCCCCGCTAATTGATTTCTAAATTGCTTTTAAATACAAGGAAGGCGACAATTCAGCATAATGTTGGTTGCACCGGAGCTGTTCGCTGCCTTCCAGATCACCACTTGAAGAGAGAAACAATTTGCTGCTCTCTGCAATTTAGTCAGCAGTTATTTAATTTGAAAGTGCAATCATCAGCTATGGAGCACAATTAACTACTGTAGATCAGATGTTAAACTCGAGTTTACAAAAGGTCAGGTTCAATTTTTAATTTGGTTTGCTGGTAAAAGACTTGGGGAAGAAAAAAAAAAAAAAAAGTATATTTCGGCTGCCACTTGTTAAACAGAAAACAGTTAATTGCAAACAAAATAAATATATTTAATGTGCGGTTTTTGTGTATTAAAGCTAATTGAAACTTCAAAACTAGGTCTACTTAAAGTGAATCTGTAAACACAAATAGCTGGCTGCTACAGTGCCCAGGCCCCCCTGCCTATTGGTGACTAGAGCAGTTACATGCAGGGTAAGGGGCTAGTTCACACCAGCCACAGTGCGTTCTGGCCCAATTCCGGCCGGAAAGCACTGGATTGCATTATGGCCAGCTCACTTTCTTGTGGGGCTGCAGGGGGCGTGGCGGTGCGTTGAACTCAATGCTACCGTAGCCATTCCCTCCGGCTGTAATGCTATCGCCCGCACGGGAACGCAAGGCACATCAATGCCTGTGGTCCGGTCAGACAAAATGCTGCAAGCAGTGACCGGACAGGAACGCAGGCATTGATGTGCCACACGTCCCTGTGAGGCCGATTGCATCGTGGCCAGAGGGCGTGGCTGCGGTACCATTCACTTCAATGCACTGCCACGCCTCCTCCCGCCCCACAAGAAAGTGAACCTTCCGCAATGCGATCCAGTGAGTGAATGGCACTGCAGCCACGTGTAACATTTTTTGAATTGTACATATTTGTTCTTGGCTTATATAAAGCAGCAGCACCCCTATCTAATTATTTGTAGCTGTTAAAAAAAAATATTTTCTTAGGTAGTTTTTGCTGCAAAACAATGTTTTTATATCTAGCAGTAAAAGGCTAGAATTAAGTGGTTGAATTAGTACTCAAACAGATCTAAAAGCTATTGGAAGGTTTACACAACCAACAAAAATAAAGCTACATTCCTTAACTTCATAACAATTGCCAAACAGTTGCAATACATGTTTCATAGCATAGTTTGTGTTTAATATAATGTCAACACAAAGTGCACAAAAAACACTTCAAAACCAAAACCTTACATTCCAGAGATGAGGCAGTTGTTATGAGCATTGAATAAAAATTACAGAACCATATTTCAGAGACAATAGCCAAACATACAGCACAGTGGCTGAAGACTATGTACGCAGGCTGACTGGACAGCAATGTAACAGGGAGAGACAAGACAGGTTTAAAAAAAAAACCTACAATAAAAATTACAGACAAGAGCCATAAAATATCAAAGACAAACTGCACATCATGTAAGACTTTTTCTTAGGCGTCAATTGATGACAGAGAGAGAA
Organism: Nanorana parkeri; assembly: GCF_000935625.1. Classification (NCBI taxonomy): domain Eukaryota; kingdom Metazoa; phylum Chordata; class Amphibia; order Anura; family Dicroglossidae; genus Nanorana; species Nanorana parkeri. The sequence goes on from NW_017307319.1 coordinate 561,863, forward strand.
GGTCACTTTTTAAGAAATACAAATTACAGTGGATTATGGCAAGAGCCAGAAATAAACCATTGATCTACTACCCAGCATGGAAGCCTTTTAAGTAGGCCAATTTTGAAGAGCGCTACAAGGCCTTTTTTTAAGAAATAAAAATTACAATAAATTATGTCAGAGACAAAAGCCAGCAATTTAGCACAGGCATGCTGTACATCATGGAAGATTTTTTTAGTCAACCACATTTGAAAAGAGAGAGGCATTGCAAGAAATAAAGAAGTATCAAACTTAAAAAGAGAACGTTTAAAGAGAAAATAACTCTATAGACAATGTTTAAGCACCTTTGATAGGCTGTATTTTTACCAGGAGGGACAACAGTGTACTTTTAATAAAAAACAAATCAACTTGAGAGTGTTTTTATTTCTCAGAAATAAGCCAAATACATTATTATCCTCTCATCTCTATATGTGAAACATTAGGATCCCCTTATGTCACTTTTGTTTTTAATTTTAGTCCCCTCATCTTCCTTTGTGTCACATGTATTTGTGTTCCATCATCTGTGTGTGTGTGTGTGTGTCACAATTATTAGTTTCCACTCACCTACTTCTGTGTCATATTCATTAGTGTCCTCTCATGTCCCTGTGCCACAATTATTAGTACTCCTTTTCACTTGTCCTATCTGTCCCATCATAACCTTGCTCCAATCTTTGGCCAAAAAACAGAGAATTTCAGTGAAATTTAGCCATTCTGCAAAATGTATTGGCGGCAATGGGAAATTTGAGGTTTTGAAGAGTGCCTGAAGATTAAGGAAGCTTTTAAATGATCATTGACCTCTTTTTGCACTTCTGCTTTAATATGGGTTGCAAGGATGGCCCAGTTTTTTATTCTGTTGGGTGTCCTTGCCCTTTCCTTATTTTAGGATTGCTTTTGCGCATCACATACGTATAACATTTTAATAGTTCATTATAGGACAGAGCTCCCTCTCTCTTATGGGTGTTTGTGTTAGCTTGATGCCATGGTCAAATCACTTTGTTGAAAAGGATCTGAGTTACAGTCAGGTAGCCTTCTGTAGTCAGCTATACTCACAGGTTGAGGAATTATGCCTCCAATGAACTACTGGAAGAGAGTATATACAGTATCTCACAGTAGTGAGTACACCCCTCACATTTCTGTAAATATTTTATTATATCATTTCATGTGACGACACAGAGGAAATTACACTTTGCTACAATGTAAAGTAGTGAGTGTACAGCTTGTATATCAGTGTACATTTTCTGTCCCCTCAAAATAACTCAACACACAGTCATTAATGTCTAAACCGCTGGCAACAAAAGTGAGTACACCCCTAAGTGAAAATGTCCAAATTGGGCCCAATTAGCCATTTGCCCTCCCCGGTGTCATATGACTCATTAGTGTTACAAGGTCTCAGGTTATCGCTCTCACTCTCTCATACTGGTCACTGGAAGTTCACCATGGCACCTCATGGCACAGAATCATTTCATGTGACGACACAGAGGAAATTACACTTTGCTACAATGTAAAGTAGTGAGTGTACAGCTTGTATATCAGTGTACATTTTCTGTCCCCTCAAAATAACTCAACACACAGTCATTAATGTCTAAACCGCTGGCAACAAAAGTGAGTACACCCCTAAGTGAAAATGTCCAAATTGGGCCCAATTAGCCATTTGCCCTCCCCGGTGTCATATGACTCATTAGTGTTACAAGGTCTCAGGTTATCGCTCTCACTCTCTCATACTGGTCACTGGAAGTTCACCATGGCACCTCATGGCACAGAACTCTGAGGATCTGAAAAAAAGAATTGTTGCTGAACATAAAGATGGCCTAGGCTATAAGAAGATTGCCAAAACCCTGAAACTGAGCTGCAGCACGGTGGCCAAGACCATACAGCTGTTTAACGGGACAGGTTCCACTCAGAACCTCAGTAAAAAGAACCCCAAAAGTGCCCCCCCCACTCATACGCACATATAAACGTATGAACGCGTGTCGGGTTTTAAGCAGTTTTCTAACCAAAAATTCAGATTTCAACATGAATGTACAAAAATGTAAAAATTGCTCTATCCCGAAGTGGTTAAAAGACACTTACATTTTGCCACGCCTCTTAAAACACACTTGTATTTTATCCAAATCCACAATTTGCCATGGCATGCAAAGTGAACCCCCACCCTACCACATAAAGCATTTCTAAACCCAATAACAAAAATGTATTATATTGCAGCTTACCAGTCCTTAGATGTGGTGGCTGCATTTGTATACCTTTTCCCTTTATTTTCACCTGGTGATCCTTCTGGCTATACTGTATCAGTGGAGCAGTATTGTTACCCTATGGCAGGACAAAAGTAATACATGGAAGAGAAGTGGTAAGGTCAATAACATAAATTCAGATTTCAGTTCAGTGCACTGGAAGTTAGAAGGCACTGGATTTTTGGGAATATCAACAAGCATTTTATTCTTGGGTTTAGATATGCTTTAACGTTCAGACTCAAGGCCTTTTCAATGTGCCCCGATATGTGTATAACCTTGTAAGGCACCTTTCCTGGAGAATGGGAGACATCTATGTCATGCATGGATGGCCATACATGAAGTGAAGGGGGGATTATTACACATTCACTTAACACACTTACCACTTCTGGCAACAATGGGAAATTTCTAACTGTACAATTAGCCAGCTCCCCGAGAATATGTCCTGCAGCAGTGATGGTGTCTGAAACTCAACCCACAGTTGACGAAAAAGGTCACCAGCACTCAAAAGGTTATAAAAATGAATACGTCCTTTTTATTGGACCATGGTGTCACGACAATCGAAAGAAGCCGACGTTTCGGGGCCACGCAGGGTCCCATTGTCACATTTTCTGCCTTGAGAAAGGGACCCTGCGTGGCCCCGAAACGTCGGCTTCTTTCGATTGTCGTGACACCATTGTCCAATAAAAAGGACTTATTCATTTTTATAACCTTTTGAGTGCTGGTGACCTTTTTCGTCAACTGTTCGTTTTGCACGGTGCCATCCGTGGAGTTACTGCAAGCACCATCCCTGTGTACTGGCCGGGATTGCTGAAAGGTGTGCGGAGAGCACCCTCACCCTACTGCAACTGAAACTCAACCCATGCACCCCACTTTTGCTAACAGTTTTCACTGCTGGCTATTGGAAGCTTGCCGGTTCCTCTTGGAGTGCACCTCTTGGAGTGACTCCTTACACAGGGCACCCACTCTGAGATGCATATTTTCCTCTCAATGTAACCCCTTTTGTATGGCTTCTGCTTGCTTCTGGCCTGACTTCTGTCTTCCAGCCAGCACTCACTTCACTGCCAACAGTACAGATTATTTAAAATGCTGATGGGTACAAGAGAGGATAGAAAAAACTTCACTTCACGCTGCAGAACTTTTACGGAACATGGACAGTTGCCTGTGCAATAACTCGGCTGGAGCCATTAGGTTTTCTCCAATGGCAACAGCTGATGCTGAAACACTGGACTAGTAGAGATACTACATTTGTAAGGTAAAGATAAGTTCAATTCAGAGGCCAGGGCAAGTGATAGGCATATTTAAAAACCAGGCAGGAGGTCAGGTCAGGAAGCAGACTGGAGTAGTTGACGAACCAGAAAGAAGCTCAGCGCAAGAAGCCAACAAGAGTAGTGAAAGGACCAGAAAAAAGGTTAGGACAGGCAGCAGACAGGTAGTTGAGGAACCAAACAGAAGGTCAGGACAGGCAAAAGACAGGAGTAGCTGAGAAACCGGGCAGAAGGCCATACAGGGGCAGGCAAAAGTAATTGAAGATCCAGATAAAATGTTAGGCCAGGCAAGAGACAGGATTAGTTAAGGGACGAGGTAGAAGGTCCAAGCAGGCTTAGACAGAAATAGTTGAGGAACTAGACAGAAAGTCAGGGCAGGCAGCAGGCAGAGGTAGTTTACTAACCATGTAGAAAACCTGAGCAAGGCGCAGACAGATGTATTTGAGGAACCAAGCAAAAGGTGAGTTCAGGCAACAAGTTAGCAGATCCAAAAGCAGGATGGGGGTCAAACCAATACAACCACTATAATAACCAAGATAGACAGGCATGGACAGGGACCTTCTGCTTAGAATTTCACAAAGTGCACTGACCAGATTCTAATCTACCCACCTTAGTGACATCAGAGGCTCACACGTAGTTTGACATTTAGCCGAACACTCCCAGTCAAAAAGAGCGGATTCTAGAAGCAAAAGCAGTGGGCCAGTCATCTCTTATGAGCTGTGCAAGGCAACTACCAATTCTTAACAACAAGCCACTGACATTAATTTCCTCACGGCAAAAACCATCATACAGTATTTTCACTCTAGGTTGAATGTCCAATAGCTTAAATACATAAATATCGCCACCTTTTCTTTGACCTAGCAATCAGTGCTGGATTTATTGGTGTATCTGATAGGCCAGGTTTAACAATCACATAATCTGTCCATTAATGATTTTCCTCCTGTAACATCTAAGCTTCAGTCGTTTTTATCCTCTAAAATTAGATATTTACGGCAATTAAAAAGCTGCCCAACATATAAATCACCTCATTAATTAGAGGAGAAAACTTTGATTATGATTCTAAGTGTCTGTTCTGGGGACATGAAGCATAATAAAATAGAAATACGAAGCAATCTGCAAGCACCTTTAAAATGAGGTCAACGAATAGAAGTGAAAGTCATACAGTGGCGGGTTATTTTCTGCTTAAGCCAGAAGATCAATTTTCACAATCCTAAACTTTAGATCAATCATTCGGCCATCGACTTCCCATCATCCCTACGCTGCAAATTTTATCCTTTTCCCTTTTAGTGTCCTCAGATTAAAGAGAATAAATGTGTATTATTTTTATGAATTGAATAACTGTAAAAGTCTACCTTTAGTTCTAAAATTAACCTGATTGTCAGAGAGCTCCATGCTTTCTGTGCCATATTTGTATGATAACGCAACACTTGGACACAGTATTGTTTTTATTGGTGTGATTAGTAGTAGTATTTGTTGTACATGTGGTGTTATACAGGGAACGTGACAGACTGGGCACTTCTGCAAACTAATCTGAATTGGCAGTGGCTCCTTCCTTTCATATGCTTTTTTTTTTTTTGGGGGGGGG
>NW_017307319.1:567212-584544 GCF_000935625.1 Nanorana parkeri
GTCGTAGTACATGGCATTTGGAAGTTGCTCTTTGAATATCAAAGAAAAATATAATTTCACTTCAAACACCTTTGACCCTCCAAGTGTCACTCTTAGAACAAAAATGTTCGTGAACAAGTCCTGAGTGATTGGTGCAACACCACTTTGGTCAGTCAATAGAAAAAATGTAGGTAAGTAGGGCTTTTTAAGGCACCAGGTGAGAGATCCAAGAGATTACAACATAGTTAATCAAAAGAAAAATCTTTATTAAATACAAAAATGTAAAAATTATAAAAAATGATGTATGCATGCTCAGAAGGATAATGTCACCATGCATACATCATTTTTATAGTTCTTACATTTTTGTATTTAATAAAGATTTTTCTTATTAACTATGTTATAATGTCTTGGATTTCTCACTTGGTGCCTTAAAAGCCCTACTTACCTACATTTTTTCAAGTGTCACTCTTACCTTTACATTTAACCTTATCTGTAAGCTAAGGCTGCCATTAGCCCCTGTTACCCTGGGACAGTCCCCCATTTTGAGAGGTCTGTCCCCAGCAGTTTCCCCGACAGCAGTGAACTGCAGTCATATACAGCCCATTTTGTACATGCTGTGATGGCTGACTCTAGTACTCTTCATCACTTACTACTGACCCCTGACACCTGCATCACTTACTACTTACCCCTGAACACGGTATTGCTTACTACTGACCCCGAACCTTGTGTCACTTACTAGTGACCCCTGAACTCTGTGTCACTTACTACCAACCCCTGAACCCTTCATTACTTACTACTGAGCTCTGAACTCTGCGGTACTTGCTTTTGTCCCCTACTCATGACTCCTGTACTCCATGTGTTACCTACTGATGACCCCTGTACTCCATGTGTTACCTACTGATGACCCCTGTACTCCATGTGTTTCTTGCTCCTGACTTCTTTAGTCCATCTATTACCTACTCCACAACCCTGCACTCTGTATGCTACATACTCCTTATTCCTGCTCTGTGCTCTATGCCCTCTTGAACCCTGTGCTTTGTGTTACACACTCCTGACCCCTGCACTCTGTATGTTACATACAGGCCCGGCGCTATCGCAAGGCAAGTCAGGTGCGAAAAAACAGGGCATTTTGACAATTACTTGTACTTGTCAAAATGCCCCGATTACTAAGGCTGCCATTAGCCCCTGTTACCCTGGGACAGTCCCCCATTTTGAGAGGTCTGTCCCCAGCAGTTTCCCCGACAGCAGTGAACTGCAGTCATATACAGCCCATTTTGTACATGCTGTGATGGCTGACTCTAGTACTCTTCATCACTTACTACTGACCCCTGACACCTGCATCACTTACTACTTACCCCTGAACACGGTATTGCTTACTACTGACCCCGAACCTTGTGTCACTTACTAGTGACCCCTGAACTCTGTGTCACTTACTACCAACCCCTGAACCCTTCATTACTTACTACTGAGCTCTGAACTCTGCGGTACTTGCTTTTGTCCCCTACTCATGACTCCTGTACTCCATGTGTTACCTACTGATGACCCCTGTACTCCATGTGTTACCTACTGATGACCCCTGTACTCCATGTGTTTCTTGCTCCTGACTTCTTTAGTCCATCTATTACCTACTCCACAACCCTGCACTCTGTATGCTACATACTCCTTATTCCTGCTCTGTGCTCTATGCCCTCTTGAACCCTGTGCTTTGTGTTACACACTCCTGACCCCTGCACTCTGTATGTTACATACAGGCCCGGCGCTATCGCAAGGCAAGTCAGGTGCGAAAAAACAGGGCATTTTGACAATTACTTGTACTTGTCAAAATGCCCCGACAAAAATGCACCTTGCCTGTGTAGGCAAGAATCCTAGCACTGGCCCTGGTTACATACTCCTGACTCTTGCTCTGTGCTCCATGCACTCTTGAACCCTGTGCTCTGCGTTACACACTTCTGACCCCTGCACTCTGTGTGTTACGCACGTTTGACCCCTGAAGTCCATGCATTACACACTCCTGATCCCTGCACACTGTGCATTACACATGTTGGGCCCATAGTAGAGTAGACTCAGGGTTTATTTAACCATGCATGTTCAGCCGCTCCCACTGTTTGTGCACTTTGACCACACGCATCATTCTTTGTTGCACGCTGCGTGAGCTGCATTATTTCACTCCTCATAGTGGCCAGGGCACTTTGTGTTTATACCTTCAATGTCTGCTTCCTCTTCCAGAAGTATGTGACCAATTGTTTCAGGGCATGCTAAAAATAGGGACATTATTTTGTGGGTGTGGCTACAAATGAGGGTGTTGTTTATAGGTGTGGTTACAAGTGGACGTGGTTAGTAGGGTGTCCCCAGATTTCATTTTGAAAATCTGGTAACCTTACCCTTATCTCAAAGCTTAACTCTAGGATTCTGCTCCCTGTCCTCATGCACTTTAAAGCGCTTTAACAGTTTTTTAATCAATGTATTACTTTTAAAGTAATACAGATTTTTTTGCTTTGTAAAGTCATGGGGTACTTCTGAAAACTGTACCATGCCCAGGCACCTGGGGAAGGATCTATACAGATGTCTAATGTCTTTAATAGAGGGAGATAGCTACAATTACCATGAAATAATGGGAATGCAGTGATGTTGTAGGCATGTATGGGATGGTGCTCGGGGTGCCCAGGGGTGCTCCTTGCTTATTAGTAAACGCCAACATAGCCAGCCACCAATTAATGCCTGTAGGTGGATTATGTACAGATTGTGCCCACCCACAAAAGGAGTTGTTATGTAAGCATGACACAGCTCTCATCTAAACTACAGAGGGGAGGAACAGGGAGCTGTTATCCATTGGGAGATAACAGTGATGCTTCTTTTCAATACATGGAAGCTGCCCTGCGCAGGATGCTTAAGGGACATGTTTCCGGTAGAAAATGTCTTTTTGACAAGGCAAGGAAGTAGTTTGCGTATAATAGTCTTAGATCCCAGGGTAAAGTTAAAGGATAACTATGGGGTAAGTGTTTTTCCCCATAGTTCTCCTAAGGGTGACGGGAGGACATAAACTAGCGTCCTCCCGTGACCCAAAGCTCAGTATATCGCGAGGTATACTGAGACCGCCGCAGCCGGAACGGATCCCGACATTGCTGTCGAGATCAACCCAGCTGCGTGATTGACAGCTGGCTCTGCCTATCCAGAGGCAGAGCCAGCTGTACCTGCCCCCTCCCCCATCCGTTCCGCCAGTCAGTGCTGGAGGATTGGAGCGGGGGGGGGGATCCCTGCAGGGAGCCGTGAGTGACAGTCACGGCTCTCTACAGGGACATGATCAAGAAGTGAGCGAGCGACGGTATGTGTTCGCTCACTTTCCGATCTATTGAGCCGACGTGTGACAGTCTCATTGTCACAGGTCGGCTTAAACTATGAGGCTGAGTGAAAATCACACATAATTCTCCTTTAAGCTTTAAAGCACAACTCAAGGAAAAAAAGACTTTCCCATCCTACCCCTATCTACCAAATCATTTTTTAACTTGTGAAACCCAGAAAACTTACCTGAATCCACAGCCAAGTAATTAAAGGAGAACTATGAGGTTAGGGCTTTTCCCCATAGTTCTCCTTAGGGTAACGGGAGGATACAAACTAGCGTCCTCCCGTCACCCTAAGCTCAGTATACCGCGAGCTACAGCTCGCGGTATACTGAGACCGGCTCCGCCCAGCTGCGTGAGTGACAACTGGCTCTGCCTATCTAGAGGCAGAGCCAGCTGTACCCGCCTCCTCCCCGTCCATTCCGCCAGCCAGCGCTGGAGGATCGGAGCGGGGAGGGGGAATCCAGCCCCTCCCCCTGTCACGGCAGCGAGCCGGGACAGGATCTAAAAGGGCAGTGCCAGCACCAATTCAGAGATGATTGGAGGATCTACAGCCGAGTGATACACAAATAAGATACATTTTTGTTAATAGTGAAGGTACTTGAATGGATTCTCTTCTAGTAGTGCCTAGACGCTGCTCTACTGTACCTGCTCTCCACTGCTCACTGCTCAGCCAGCTGGTCTTGTGTTCTTGTAAGGGTCCTGTGATGGACTTTTATGACAGCTAATGGAAGCCCTAATCCTACCAATGTGGGCACAGCAAATGGTTCACCCTACAAACCAGGAAAAAGAAGACTTTGGACCCTGGCTTTCACATGACCTAACTTTCAGGTAGGCAAGTAGGGCATATAGATTTTTTTGCAATAAAAAATGTAGATTATTGTGCCATTCGGCCTTTAAGGTGCTAGGTTAAAATGGATCTCCAGTTCTGTTTTGTTTTTCACCAATTCTCACTCTTTCTCTGTTACTTTCCCCTGCAGGCTTACTTCTCCAGGGTGCAGCACCACTTTTCCTCCATTGAACCCACGTTCTGCAAGAAAAGGCTGTCATGGACACAGCCACCATTGGTGCGTCATACCATTGGCCTGGGCTTACAAGGGATTAGATAATGGTCCTCAGCCTTGCAGACTGTTGCTGCCAGAGATAGAAGAAAGGGACCATGGAATGTCATGTGACCAGGGAGAACACTGCTCAACTTGAACTATGTATAATGGGAATTAGGAAAAAAATTGATGCAGGGATGAGACTTTTTTATGTGACATGCTTTGAAATAAAATTGGATACATTTTACACTGAAGCAGCAATGATGGTTAAGCCTTCTGAGCTCATGGGCCCAGCACTATGGGCCGCTATCCCCCAGTAGTTACACCCTAGCATGTCTTTTTACCAGAGGTTGGTCCCTTATAAGATCCTATCATCTACCACCGAATAAAACAAATACTATCTGTATTTAGTACTATGTACTATCAGTTTTAATTGATCTAAAATGATTCTTCTTTTTACAGAGCCAATCATTAAGCTTTAAAATGTTATGACAGAATCAATCTTCTCTTCTGATAATAATCAATGAGAAGCACTTAGACAGAACAATGATCATCCTGCCCACAGTACAATTCTTTTAATTAAGGATAATCAGATGAAGAGAATGCAGTCATGTAAGCAGATATTCCTTTATGAAATTCTGAGCTTTAGTACAAAAGCTTTTGTCAAAGTTACAATATAAATGTAATTTCATCGATTGCACCTTATATGTCTGCGCTCCATTAAACAGCAGAAATGTAAACTCAGAAGCCTACATAGTGAGAGATACAGGGATAGAGGTGTGTGTATATATATATACTGTATGTAGTAGAGAGAGAGATTGGGGAAATTTGATTGGAGAGATAGATAGATAGATAGATAGATAGATAGATAGATAGATAGATAGATAGATAGATAGATAGATAGATAGATAGATAGATAGAGAATAGGGATGCACCAATACCGATATTAGTACCGAGTATTTGGGCGAGAACGTGTACTCTTCCAAATGCTCCCCATGCCTATCCTGATACTGGAAATTCTGTTATAAAGGAGCCGGGTGTTACATAGTTACATAGTACATAGTTACATAGTATTTGGGGTTGAATAAAGACATACGTCCATCAAGTCCAACCCATATAGGTCCACGCATCATCTCATTCTTAGGGATACTGGTATCCCTGGATATTACAGTCCCTCAAGAAATTGTCTAAACGTTCCTTGAAGAAATCTACACTCTTGGCTGAAATCACTGCCGATCGCAGTGAGTTCCAGACCTTAACCGCTCTTACTGTAAAGAACCCTCTTCGACCATTGTGCTGGAATTCTTTCTCCACCAACTTTAGGTGTTGGCCTCTAGTCTTTGTAATGGAGTTAATCTCAAACAGTTTGTTGCCAATGTTGCTGTCACCATTGAACATCTTGTACATGAGAATCATATCCCCCCTTAATCTCCTTAATTCCAGTGTAAACATGTTTAAGGTCAGAAGCCTTGTCTCATAGCTCTGGTCCTCCATTCTCCTAATTAGTTTGCTTGCCCTCCGCTGGAGTCTCTCCAGTTCAAGGACATGCTTTCTCAGTACCGGCGACCAAAACTGGACCGCGTACTCAAGATCAGGCCGAACCAACGATCTATAAAGTGGCAAAATTATAGACTCGTCCCTGCAATACATTCCCTTCTTAATACAGGACAAGACCCTGCTAAACCTGCCTATTTTTGTATCGTCTGCAAACATGGAAACATGGCTATTTATTCCCTCCCCGATGTCATTAATGAATAGGTTGAACAGTATCGGACCCAGCACAGAACCCTGAGGCACACCGCTCATTACACTAGCCCAGTCTGAAAAGGTGCCATTTACATATACCCTCTGGACCCGTTCCCGTAGCCAGTTCTCTATCCACGTACACACCACCTCATCTATGCCCATAGCCCTCAGCTTGTGAAGTAAGCGCTTGTGTGGTCTGGGTGGCAAGTCATTACATGCTGCCCAGCTTCCTGATTAGCTGGAAAGTCAGCTTCATCCTCCCTCGTCACCAGGGAGCATGGAGCTGGCTTCCCGGCCAATCAGAAAGCCAGGGGGCGGGGATTGAATCGCCTCACAGCTTCCTGATTGGCCAGAATGCTGTCCCCATGCTTCCTCGTCACCTGGTGACATGGAGCCAGCTTTCGGCCAATCAGGAAGCTGGATGCCGTGTAATGGCTCAACGCCCGGCTTCCTGATTGGCCAGAAAGCTCACCAATCAGGAAGCCAGGCGGTGAGTCATTAACCGCCCCCTGTCTTCCTAATTGGCCAGAAAGCCGGCTCCATGATTCCTTATCACCTGGTGATGAGGGATCATGGAGAATGCTTCCCGGCTAGTAAACCTTTCAGGGAGAAAATGCCTCTCTCGCAGACATCAGGGAGCTGCTGTCCAAAAGAGGGAGACTCCCTGAACATCAGGGAGACTTGAGATCCCTGCAATCCCTCATTGATTGCTTTGTTCTGTGATCAGGGTACACCCAGCAACAGACAGATGCAAATAATGACAGATTATTTAGGGGAAACCAAATTAACCCAGACTACAAATCAGCATCAGACTGCATACAATCTGATATTATTAAAATTAGTAGCACTCTTTCCAGCAGGGTGGTACAAATACATAGATGATGAAGTTTTAAGTAAAATATTGAAAAAGCTCTATGTGTGCACTGATACGCCTCCTAACCTCAAGATGCGGGTTTCTCCTGGAAACGAGCATGTGGGGCTTGACTGCTGTGGAAACGCCTGAGGAGTACATGTATAAGATCACTGGCATATACTGGCCAGGCCAGTTGTTTCTCAGAGGTGGGCTCTCCTACGAAGGGACGAAGTGCAGTGATTCCGTCTGAGGCTGTGAGTACCTTGAGAGCCCCGTGTTTGTTATATCCCCAGGGGTGTCCCGAGCACAATGGAGGCAGCCAGGCAACAAAGAGTTAAAAAGCATATGTTGAACAGCCTGGCACCGCATAGGCGATGCACATGTAAAGCATGTAGTCCGGCACACGCCTGCATTACTCAAATGTGGAAGACGAAATCGTGTAATATATTACATAGATAAAGGAGTTTTAAGTAAAATATTGAAAAGGCTTTATGTGTGCACTGATACTTCTAACCTCAAGATGCGGGTTTCTCCTGGAAACAAGCATGTGGGGCTGGACTGCTATGGAAACGCCTATGTGTATGTGTACACAAGTGCATGTGTAAAGGTGGCCATACACTGTACAACCATCGCAAGACCTTAGTCTTGCGATGGTTGTAAAGTGATTAAAAAAACGTACTATCTTGGACAGGCAGATCGTACTCTCGATCATCGCAAGCCCGCCCCCCTGAGGGGCGGGCTTACGATGACTGTAATGAGATGACTGTCTGCCTGACATCTTGTGTCCGGGTTTCTGCTGCCATGAAACCCGAACACAGCATTCAAAACCCGGACTGTCCAGGTGAATCCTGGACAGGTGGCAACCCTAGTTGTTTCTCAGAGGTGGGCTCTCCTACGAAGGGGCGAAGTGCAGTGATTCCGCCTGAGGCTATAAGTACCTTGAGAGCCCCGTGTTTGTTAAACAGCCTGGCGCCGCATAGGCAGTGTACATGTATAGCATGTAGTCGGGCACACGCCTGCACAGCCACATCGTTTCATCCATTGCATTACATTACACTAGAGTAGATAGATAGATAGATAGATAGATAGATAGATAGATAGATAGATAGATAGATAGATAGATAGATAGATAGATAGATAGATAGATAGATAGATAGAATAGATCAGATGTTTCTCATGTAAATGATTCAGCCTGATGAGGTATGCAGCTTCCCCCAGCAATTTACATCTGTTACAGTTTTCTTTGTAAGTGTCAGATAATCTAGTCCGTTGTATCAGAATCGTACAATGCAGAATCACATTATACAGTTATTTGAAAAGAAAGCGTGGAATCTAACTGCCCTTGAACCAATTATTTAGCCGTAGATGCACAGAACGAGGTCTGCTCATTGTGTTAATGCTTTGTCAGGGATAAACACTGAATGTGTGAAATACATATCGCCCTATAATGTATGGAGAGAAAATAACATGAAGAAAAACGGATTGATCCCGAGAATAAATTAACACCGCATCTGTACACACGTCGTGTGAAGCCTCATAAACACTGTGACAGTTTAATGTTATGCTGAAGGTGAACGGAAAGAACAAGAAAAAAAATACCACGGGGCTTGGATAGAATTATGCGAGCAGTGACATAGATAGATGAATAGATGGATAGATAGATAGATAGATAGATAGATAGATAGATAGATAGATAGAGAGACACATCTCTAGAGAAAATTGCAGGTGGCCATAGCAAGGTACATAGCACACAGCTCCTTATTCTAGAACAAAATACCAATATGCATCACAAGAATCAGAGGAGGATGTAGCAGTGGGCCACTTCTAAGTGAGGTAGATACTGTATCTTAGTGACAGTGATTCCTGAAGGTAGGGAGATACGGAGGTTTTCCTCTCAGGCTTACTTAAAAAATGGCAAGCTGCTCATTAATGTATATTTTCACAAGAACATGACAAGAGTCATGCATGTGGAAGAGACAATTCACAGCAAATGAATATTAGTTGACGGTCCAACGTTCAAGAGAAGAGAATATATTAAAATGTGATCCGCATAGCAAATCGAGAGGTCCTAGTTTCATACATTTGCAAAATCGGAGAGGTATTGGCTGCTATAGATCAGTGTTTCTCAACCTGTGTAACCTCAGGGCCCAGATTTGTCCTTGGTCATTAAGTCGCAACCCAATTTGCACTGCAATGGAATGCACGGAATTAGGGTACCACGTGCTCCTATGCGGGCGTACGAGCTGTGTGTGGGAGGTGTGTTTGGGGTACCATTCAAATGGATGGCAACCCAACACACCGCCCACACCTGAAGGTACAGTAGGTTTAATAGCATGGGACTGTGCGATTATCACACTGTACTAGTGTGAACGGGCACTAAAAAATACTGACATACATACACAACCACAATCTCACACACTCACAGACATTCTTACACACGCATCCACACTTTAATTTTTTACGAGAACTGGAGTGGATCCTCAGCTTGGGGTCCGGTGTGGGCTGCTGTGCTGTGACGGAGCTCCATCCATATGTGCATTGCTTGTACAGCTCCCTTTCACGCCTTGTAGAGGTGCTGGGTGCCAGAATGTGATGTTCCTCCGGTCCAGGCACCTCTACAGGACATACAAGGGAGCTGTAAGCAATGCATGTATGGATGGAGCTCCCTCCTGGCCATAGCCCCAGCCAGATAGTCCCATCGCACCATCGCACTCCTGACCGCGTAAATCGCTTCAAGAAGTGGGTGCTGCCGTAGTCAACGGGTGGCAGCCGTTACAATCATGAGCTGAAGCAGAGACACCGTCACTCCACTGTATGTTTTACCTCAGACAGCCGCTTGTTTGAAATGTTAATGCCGGTGTTCTGTCGAGAACGCCGACCCAGTATCTGCGCCTACTTACAGACGGGATTAACGAGGAAACCGGATTGTCTCTGCGGCCAGGGGGCAGGGCTAAGAGGAGAGGGTCCTAACACAGCAAAATGTGCTGCCCGGCGGTGCCTGCAGCACATTCTGCGGAACTGGTGACAGCCTCTCCATCAGCGCCATCCGGCAGGGAAGGAGCGGCACGATCTCAGGGGGGGCCTCTTCTTCCTTACTGCCCCCTCAAGTTGCGGAACCCCAGGGCCCGGTCGCAATTGCGACCGCTGCGACCCTGGTAGTTTCCCCAGTGGCCCCAGCCCACCCCACCTAAAGCTGACACTCGGCACCAGGCAGCAAATTTTAAATAGCTGCTTGGCGCGAGAACTGGTCAGAACCGCCCTCCCACAGTTCGATCGCCCTCACTGGAATACACGGTACCGAAATGCAACTTGGGTCACGACTTAATGACTAAGGAGAGATGTGGGGCCTGAGGTTACACAGGTTGAGAACCCCTGGTTTAAAGGACCCTTTACCAGTTCACAGCTCTCCCAGCGGCAATCGGCCACGACGTGCGCCAAATACCGTTCCTGCTTATCGCTAATTACAGCTGTGATTATCACTAACGGCCTTCAGCCCTGATAAGCACCTGAATCTTTTACAGCAACAGCTGGAACAGTTATGCAGAGATCCAGCACATAAGCCGTCGCCTTTGATCCACGCAGCGTTCTGCCACAACTAATTACAAGCATTACTAATATTATTAATTACAAAGTATTTCACCAACTAATGATAACATTCGTGGGCGGTTTGAGTAACTGTCACGCTGAATAAATTCTGAAAAGAATCCCGGGGTTTGTTTTTCTCAGTAACACCCAAGAAAATAACTGCGTTTATGGAAAAAAAAAGAGAAAAAAAAAACTGTTATTAACAATTGTATAAATTCTAGCACACATGGTTTATAAGGCTTTGGGGGAAATAGTGGAGATTTAATTAGGTAATGTGCAGCATGGAGAGACGGCAGATCTCACTGCATTGTGCTGAGGACACCTGCTGTGCAATCAAGGGTTTCTTATTAAACACTTCATAAATTTCTGTTTTCATTTATTAAACAGTGATATTTTCAACAACTTATCATATTTCACGTGCAGATAACGCATTGTGGCATATTTGCCAATTTCCTGTTGGTTGCAAGTGCAAAAGAATATGTGCAAAATAGAATAACAATTAAAGTGACATTAAACCCTCAGATTTTTTAACATAAACCAATACTGTTATGTGTGCCTTACTGTTTGCGAATCGTTGTTTCCCTTCTCTTTGCTGCTCTTCCTTTTAAATCTGTATCTCTTCTCATGTTGGGGGAGAACTTCCCTTTGCAGCTGAGTGCCTCTTCCTGTAGTGCTGGCTCAGGTTGTGAACCTGCACACAGACACCATGTAGCCATTCCAGAGACAAGGCAGTCTGCTGCAAAACAGAAGTTTTGCCCAGCATGAGAATAGATACGGATTTAAAAGGAAGAGTAGCAAAGAAAAGGGAAACCACCATGGACAGTATGGTTTTATGTTAAAAAATCTGAGGGTTTAATGTCACTTTAAAACTGAAGCTCATATTTTTTTGGTCACTTACCTTATTTATTTACCTTACTGTAGATCTCTGTTTCGTTATGCAATGCAGGGTGGTGGTGGGGTCCACAGATCATTGCTGGTGGGAAGATCCAGCATGGTTCTGTAAATAGATTTCCTGAAAACATTGCAGCACTGTGCCACAATAGTCTTCTCAGGAGCCCTCAGACCAGAGTACATGTCACACAAAACACAAGTTCCACCTGTTCTAAAGACCAACAAGCCTAGACAAGCTTCCCCGCTGCTAGCCAACACCTCTCACAGGGGGTGTTGAAGGGTTTTATGAAGCTCCAGCACACACTCCCTCAATGTTAGTTTTTCTAATTATATCAATCAATTCAGATGACAAGGTTTAACAGTCTGGAAATCAACATATTATTGAACCCAATGAAGTTACAATTTGAAACAAAACCAAACATGATAAAAATCGGATGCTTATAAATTTTAGGAGAATTCATGTGAATTATAGCATAGGCATGTTTCCTATCAAAATGATTGTTATTCCCTTATACATTAGTGTAACCAAGCTTTATAAATCCAATCCCATCATTGCTGGAGTTATGACAGTTGACCGGGTTCCTGACTTTGGCTCACATTTTCCCGCTTGCATATTGACTTTGGTCTCTTTAACCACTCTCTGCCTCTAGACTTGGAATATTACCTCTCTGTGTATGGCCCAAGCTGCTTTTGAGCATGCTCTATGTGTACCCACTTGGTGCTACTTACCTTACTGATTATGTCCCCCAGCTTGCACAACGCTTTGTTTTCTCTTCCATACCTGCATTTCTGCCTTCTCACTGCCTGCTGTCACTGCCTTGTGCACTATCCGGCATAGGCATATGACCCAATGTCAGTATTAACACCTCTGCTCCTGTCACCAGCTGCCATGTAACCATCAGAGAACTGATCCTCTGCTCAACTGCCAGCTTATGGTATGTGCTGATCTGCACTAATTCCTTACTGACCAATGACTGTATGCCATATAGTGGTTAGTACTGGCATTACAGTATAGCCCCCCCCCCCCCCGTGCTAGCAGATTGAGAGTAATCACCATTGGGGTCAGTTAACTCTGCAATTAACCCATTACACAAACTAATAATAGCTGCTACCATGTGCGTTAATGGAAACATGCACCATTCAAAACATCTCCTGCAGCAATTCTGAACTTTTAAAATTGTATGTGGCACTCGCCTCCACACCCAGACAGGAATGCACAGAGTTTAAAATAGGGTAGACTTCTTCAAAGAGACAATGATTTTTTAAATTTCTTAATTAGAGACACTCAACTTAACCCCTTCATGACTGAGGCCTTTTTTCATTTTTTGCACCCATGTTATAGTCCACATTTTAGGCCTGAAAATTACTTAAAACCCCCAAACATTATATATTTTCTGAAAGCCAAGACCCTAGAGAAGAAAATGTTTGCAGTTGCAAATTTTTTATGTTGCACGATATTAGCGCAACTCCTTATCAAACCCCAAAACTTAGTGTAAAATGTACTAAAATGCCCCAAAACACAATAAAATATTTTTGGAATAAAATATTTTTTAATCAAATATAAAAGATGAGGTTACAATGAGTAAACAGATACCCAACATGCCCAGGTTAAAAATTGTATGCGTCCCTGAAATGGCAACAAACTTCAGTACCCCAAAAAGACGACGCTTTAAAAGCTCCCACGGGTTATCAATTTAGAGAGACCCAAAAATACTGGCCCTAGCATTATTGTTCTCCGGCGTGCGCGGCGATACCCAACATGTGTAGCGCGTTCGTCGTTTTCATACGTAGGTGCAACCGACGCGTCTTTACGTGACGACGCGCGGGGGACTTAAAAACATTTTTTTACATTATTTTCAGATTTATTTTATTTAACTTTAAAAACTGTTTTGTTTGTTTTTTTTACTTTACTTTGATTGCTTTCACATAGGGAGCTTACAAGCCCCCCCCCCCCCCTATGTGATAGCAGATGGTGGTGACAGGTACTCTTTAAGGTGATACTGGGGGTCCAAAAGACCCCAAATGTCACCTGTACACTAGAAATAAGCTATTGAAGTGCAGTCCCTTAACGGGACTCTAGAAGCGATCTGGCGACAGCTGAGTCGCCAGAATCGCTTCTATTGTAAAGCCGACAGTCCGCTTTACTAGTTTAAACAGAGTCCCGGGGGAGTGTGTTTACACAGCCCCGATGCTGGCGACGTACGCAGTACATCGTCAGTCACGAAGGGGTTAAAGAAGAACTCCCGGCAGAAGAAAACGTAACCCTTGCAGTGGGGCTACTCCCAGCACTGCAAGGGTTAAGTGCACGTTTTACACTAGGGTCTAAAATAACAAAGATATACTCACCCAAACCTTGGTCCTGCCTGGATTCTAGACTGGTTCCTGGAACCTCTCTACCCTCTGGCGATGGACCATCCCTCAGCGTCCTCATACACTGTATTGAATGTTATTACTCACAGGTTCCTTGACCGCCAAAGCCCGGGAATAGAAGAGGCTGGAGGACTGGCCTAGCAGCCAGGTGGGACCAAGGATCAAGTGAATATATCTTTGCTTTTTTAGCACCTAGACAAAAGCAAGCACTTAACCATTGAAGCGAGGGGGTAGCTCCACCGCAAGGGTCAATTTTTCTGCCCGGAGTTCTTCTCTAACAATTTTTAAATCTCATTTAAGGAAAGAGAAAATTGGGGAAAGAAAATATTTAGAAAAAAAAGACAACAGCCAACATTAAAATAAATAGGATTAGAAGTACTTATAGTTATGCCTATGGCTCGCTCATACATTACTTTTCCAGGATCTATAGCAGTTTTGATGTCAAATGCAGATGCATATTTTCTGGTCCTTGATGAGGACATTTACAGAAATTATGTAATCACTCAAAGGGTCCGAGGGGTGTGCTTACGGGGTATTGAAGGGTTTTAGGATGCTCCAGCACACTCCCCCTGTGCCAGTTTTTCTATATCAATCTTTCCAGATGACAAGGTTTAAGAGTCTGACAACCAGTATAACCTGTTTTCCAGAAAATAAGACCTAGTTGTGACCATTCCCGGGGTCGGTGGTGGCATAAGGGGGAACTTAAAGAGCCGCAGGAGAGGCAGGAGAATCAGCGGTGCCAGCGAAGCCAACGCTAGAGGAAGCGACAGCGGAGTGAGCAGAGCCGCATAAGCCAATGCCTCCTCTATAGCGCCGACTCGTGTCACAGGCGGAGTGATACCAAATGCACTCCGCCTGTGAGGAATAAATAGGGAAAGTGCGCTTCGCTCATTCTGGCCAGATTGGTTAGCAAATTGCTCTTGGAAAGGTATGGTACCCCTGATTGCCCTGATCACCATATTTTTGTACATGAATATGTGTGGATTGTTGTACATTAAAAAAATAAAAATAAGACCTAGTGTGTTTTTTTGAGCCCAAAAAAATATAAGACAGTGTCTTATTTTCGGGGAAACACGGTATTATCGAGCGGAATGAAATTACAATTTTATAAAGACCAAACACGATATAATTCGGATGCCTATAAATGATAGGAGAATTATTGTGAACCATAACATAGGCATGTTTGGTATCAAACTGATTGTTACTTCCTTATACATTAGTGTAGCCAAGTTTTATAAATCCAATCCCATCATAGCTAGAGTTATGAAAATTAGATAGAGTTTGATTCTAGTATATAAAATACAGAACAAGACAGCAGCCTTTCTCGCCCTCCGCTCCAGCAATCTAATGACCTGTGAGTCATCATAATCCAGTGTATCAGATGGGAGGACACAGTGGGACATTTCATTGCCAGATTGGAGGGGGAAAGAGGCTGCCAGGTCTAGCAGCTAGATGGAACCAAAGATCAGGTGAGTATATCTTTGATATTTTGGACCCTGGACCAAAGCGAGCACTTGACCCTTGCAGGTCACAGGTAGCTGTCGCGGTCCGTCGACCGGGGCACACAATATGAATAAAAGTAGCGTGCAAAAAATGGTGTCTGGGATGAAAACACAGGAATTAGGTGTCTGTGCATTACTGGGGATGCACTAGAGGCGCAGATTCTGAAGGGCCAGGTGTTCGGCAGAGCCTCTAATGGTGAGGATGATTGGCTGCTGGACACCTTCCAGGTTGCTGCCCCCTAGCACATCCACACAGACACAGAAGCTAGTTGCAGCACCGAGGTGCTGGATGCAAAAGCAGACAGGGGTGAAGCTAATACACAGACAGTGGTTCTTGATACTGAGGGAAACAAGTGTAGAGGTCCAAATAATAGTGTGAGAGGATGCAGCAACCATACAGCAATCCGGGATACACTGAATAGCGATGCTGCTTGGAACAGGCAGCCACACAAGAGGACAAACACACAGCTAAGCACAGGTGCAAGGGCTCACTGAAGAAGATGATGATCAATCCACTTGCTGGACATGCAGGATCTCACTGGGAGTAAAGGTGCCCATACACCTTACGACCATCGCAAGACTTTTGTCTTGTGATGGTCGTATGCTTATTGAAAGCTTGTACGATCTGCCCCCCTTGGACGGGCAGATCGTACTTGCGATCATCGAAAGCCCGCCCCGGTGAGGGGCGGGCTTCCGATGACCGCAATGCAGAACGGGCAGTGTGCGCGTGCGCACACCGGCCCGTTCCGCAGCTATCAGACGAGCAGGCTAGAAACCATGATTCTCGGCGGGTTTTCGAGCATGTTGGTTCGACAAAAGACGTGCGACCGTACACTAGAAACGTTCGCACGTCTTCGTTCACACTACTCGATTCTCGTACGATCGCAGGATTTCGACCGATTCTCGTACGAGAATCGAGCAGTGTATGGGCACCTTAAGAGGGAATCCAGAGACACACAGGGAACAAGTTAGGGAACAATAGCAAACTGCAGGGATTTCAAAGGCAAGCGATAAACAGGGAGTCCGACTGTGTGTAAAGACACGTTCCTCGAATGGTGCAGAACAAGTGAGCTGGACTTTTAATGGAGAGGTTCAGAGTGTACTGGCAGGATGCCGAGCAGCTCGGACAGCAGGAAAAACCTGGCGCCAGATCATCACACAGGTATGTGTGACCGTAGCCCCACTGCAAGGGTTAATTTTTATTCTGCCCAGAGTTTTCCTTTAAATTAGTGGGTAAAATTCCTCTTTAACTCAGAGTTTTAAGGCTAAGTGTAAGGGTCAGGGTAGCTTCTATACAGATAAATTTAAAAATGATTAATAATGATACATCAGTTATAAGCTAATAATGGTTAACCTTTAAGAGTCACATTTTACATTTAAATCTAAATTCCGATAATGACGGCGAGATCTTACATGAACTGATTTCTGGAACACTTTGATGACACACTGTAATCCGAGCCCCAGAACAAGTCGGTACTCAGCCATGCTAAATTTTCAAGTTATTTCACAGTGTACAGTCCATTAACCTTGTCAGTTCATATCATCTCATCAGTTTATTAACAAAGACAGAATTATGTACTGGCATTTAACGAGGCCATTAACTAATGTTTACTAATATTATATTCCACGTTCAAAGCTTCAAAGACAAATTGAGCTATTTATTCCATTTACAAATGTGACCATGTTGGTGGGATTAATTAATATTTACAATAGCACTCTTATTCTTTTATATAAAAACCTTGTTTTAAGTGAATGTTCTTTCTTTGTTTATTGTAGTTTGGACTAAAAAAAACAAGAGCTAATACCGAATTTTGGATGACATTAAATTTGGACAGAACTTCGGAGAATGTTAAACGACTGAATTTTATGGACTTGGATGGCCAAATGTGAATACGAAAGGTTCGGATCTCCAGAAGGCTTCGGGGAAAAAATGGCTAAAGGCTGCTGTTTCTGCCTTATGCACCAATCAGCCATACCATTATGACGCAATATTGAGTTAGTCCCCCTTTTGCTGACCCATTGAGT
>NW_017307319.1:584788-603233 GCF_000935625.1 Nanorana parkeri
ATCCCCCCCCTCACCGCAATACCAGGCCACATGTCCTCGGCACTGGGAGGGTGCTTTTCCAGCACCTTGTCACCTTGTTCCCATGCCGGTGGGGACAGGGGCCTCTTGCCCTACCTGTTGAGATGGTGGACCAAAAATGGGTCTGGAAGTCGAGGTGTTATAATAACAACTCTCGGCTGCATTCGGGGGTCCGAACTCTGAATAGCATTCGGAAGCTCCTGAATGCCATTCAGGGCCTGGGAGCCTCAGCCGACCGAGTTGTTGTTATTATGACACCTCGGCTCCCAGAGCCAAATGGCATTCGGGAGCTCCTGAATGCTATGTTCGGAGTTCGGACTCCCAAATGCCATTCAGGAACAGAGTTGTTGTTGTTATTTGACAGCTGGTCCCTAATGGAAACTAATAGACGGAACAAGTCCCGTGATGTCACGACTTGCTCCGCCCATTTGCTTACATTCCGACCAGGGCTGTAATTTTGCGGCGGTGTTCCTCGGGAGCATACAGGACGACAGGCTTTTTTTATTACAGAGAGTTGGCGGGCATCATTTATTTATTTATTTTTACTTTTTTGACATCAGGGGTCCCTTCCAACATTCCTAACAGACCTAAAGGGATCGGGAATCCATCGGATACGTTCGGATTCGTTATATTTATGTTCGGAAATTCAGATTCATCTGAAAGTCCGAATTTCCAAAAATGTGTCCAAATTTTAATTCAGAATGAAACAAATCACACATGGCAGGGAATGGAAGAGAGGGGCAGGGGAGGAAATCCAGTGGAGGGATTTAGAGAGAGGGGTGGGAGTTGGAATCCAGTGAATAAATTTGCAGAGAGGGGGATGTCGGATGGAAGAGGTGAGTTTTTAGGGATCGCCTATAGGCAAACAGATTAGGAGATAGCCGCATAGGTTGTGGTAGGGAGTTCCAGAGGATGAGAGAGGCTCTGGAGAAGTCCTGGAGGTGAGCATGGGAGGATGTAATGATGGAGCTAGACAGCAGGGGGTCTTGGGAGGAACAGAGAGGATATTTTGAGTGATATCTTGAGATGAGGTTGGAGATGTAGCCGGGGGCAGAGTTGTGGATGGCTTTGTATGTTGTGCTTAGTATTTTTAATTTTATGTGTTGCATTATTGGAAGCCAGTGGAGGGATTGGCAGAGAGGTTGCGGCCACTGAACGGTTGGTGAGGTGGATGAGTCTTGAAGCAGCATTCATGATAGACTGAAGGGGGATAACCTGTCTAGAGGTCGGCCAACGGCAATGGAGTTGCAGTAGTAGAGGTGAGAGATGATGAGAGGGTGAATTAGTAGCATTGTGGTGTCATTTGTTGAGAAAGGATGAAGTTTGGAAATGTTACAAAGCAGGGGTGGACTGACCATTCGAGCACTCAGGCACTGACCATAGGCCCGCGGACAGGAGGGAGCCCATCACTGACCCCCCCGCTGCCCTTTCTAGCCTGCATGTAAGGAGAGTCTGCTGTGTTTGCCATCTCTGTGCTCTTTTCGGCCGTGCCGCTGCCAAAGTAGTAGTTGCGGCTGTGTTAAAGCGGTGATGGCAGTATCCCCCGGCTCCCAGGCCCACCAGACACTGCGGTCACCGCTTTAACACAGCCGCATCTACTAGTTTGGCAGTGGTGCCTCCTAAAAGAGCACGGAGATGGTGGGGGGTGTCACGCTGGGTGGGGGAGTGTACAGCCCGAGGGCGGACTTAATGCCGGTGTATCTGTGTCTGTCCTGTGCCCTGTGTCCGTCCTATGCCCTGTGTCTGTCCTGTGCCCTGGGTCAGAATGAGGTTGAGAGCAGATGATGGGGCCCTCACTGAAATGCTGAGAGAGAACGAACTTCGCACACCACTGAGAAACCTTACAGGCACAAAGATGGTGGACCAGATGGTGGAGACTCCTACCAGAAAAAATGCCATCTTAGATCTAATTGTCACAGAGTGAGTGTGACATGTCATGACTGAAGGCCACTCACCAGGGACAGGGGCCCCTGTATCTCCAGACATACACACACTGGTACACGGAGTGAGCACCCTCCACTATGTATAGGGACCCCTGAATCTCTAGATCTACACAGACTGGTAAATGACTGAGCGCCTTCCACCTGGAAGGGGGGCCCGAGGCTGAAGAGCACCACTGACATCCCACTGGAGGAGTGCCCGAATCTACCCCTGCTTAGACCCTCCACATCTGCTCCTGGGGAGACTCTCCTTATCTGTCCCTGTTGAGATCCTCCTTATCTGCCCCTGCTGAGACCCTCCTTATATGCCCCTGCTGAGACCCTCCGCATCTGCCCCTGCTGAGACCCTCCGCACCTGCCCCTGCTGAGACCCTCCGCACCTGCCCCTGCTGAGACCCTCCTTATCTGCCCCTGCTGAGACTCTCCTTATCTGCCCCTGTTGAGACCCTCCTTATCTGCCCCTGCTGAGACCCTCCGCATTTGCCCCTGCTGAGACCCTCAGCATCTGCCCCTGCTGAGACCCTCCGCACCTGCCCTTGCTGACACCCTCGGCATCTGCCTTTGGTGCTCACCTAGTGAGACCCTCCTTATCTGCCCCTGCTTAGACCCTAGACATCAGCCCTGTTGAGACCCTCCTTATCTGCCCTTCTGAGACCCTTCGCATCTGCCCCTGCTGAGACCATCAGCATCTGCCACTCTTGAAACCCTCCGCATCTACCCCTGCTGAGATCATCCACATCTGCCACTGGTGAAACCCTCCGCATCTACCCCTGCTGAGATCATCCACATCTGCCACTGGTGAAACCCTGTGCATCTGCCATGGCTGAGACCCTCCACCTCTGCCCCAGTGGGACCCTCCTCATCTGCCTTGCTGAGACCCTCCACCTCTGCCCCAGTGGGACCCTCCTCATCTGCCTTGCTGAGACCCTCCACCTCTGCCCCGGTGGGACCCTCCGCATCTGCTGGACCTGCTGAAGGTGAGCACTCACCCATGTGCTGGCATGGAAGGTGCTGCCCATTAACGCGTGTGTGCAGGTGACATCCAATGGGGATCAGACTGTGTGTGATGGCTGATCCCGGAGATGTCATTTTGTATACCATTCTAACTGCCCAGTCTGACATTCATTGATTCTGAGGTCTGCCATGCATTGGTGCTGGTCTGAGATCTGCATTCTGCCATGTAGCTCACTTTCCAAATTGCCTATATTGGTCTAGATTCTGATATCGGTATGATACCAATTCCCCAGCAATTCATCTTTTAGTGAATTGGCCCGCTATTTTGAAAATAGTGTGGAAAAATAATTTCTGTAACACAAAAATGTTTATGCAGGTGGGGTTTTTGGGTGGGGCTTGTATTCCACGGGGGGCCCTGTGTGTTGTCAGTCCGCCACTTTTAAAGAGATTAAGATGGCAAGATTTTATCAGTGATTGGATGAGGGGCCAGAGTCCAGGATTACATTATTTGTATTATTATGATTATTATTATGGCAAAAAAAATCACTATTACACCAATAATACTATTCCTATCACAATTTTCATTCCTATCACAATTTTCTGGACCCACAAATCCATGGATACCCATCCTAACCATATTAAGGTAATAAAGAAGATTGCCTTTTTGTTTGCTACTTGATGCTTATAATTGATGACAAGGACCATCAAGTCTGTTCCTACGCAGCAGTGGTGTGCAGTTATGATCCCTTGACAGATAATCTATTACAATACATATCAGACATTTATCACAATCAGGGATGAACGTCTGCTGTTAGGAGATCGATGGTAAATATTTGTATTAATTTTTATTTCCACATTCATCATTAACTAACAGGCTTTTCAGCAGCATAATGGAGATGATGTTGCTGGTGCGTGGTGTGTTCTTATCAATCATCGCTTTCTCCATACTGTGTTAAGCTGGTTTCCCCTTCGTTATGGTCAGAGCCATGTTCAGGTTTAGTGAAGTGATGGTGAGTCTGTCAATTGAACTTTTACTTTTTAGATTAAAATTATTTTCTACCTCTTCAGAGGTGGATTTTATCTGACAATATATCTAAAGCTGAACTGAAATGAATGCACATCTGTGTTTATTAATGTAGCCAGGGCAGTCTTTAAAATTAATTGGGCCCTGTATCTACCTACATCACCTTCCTCCACAATGTAATAATGCAATGGACTCAGGACTCTGCAACGCAATGGACTCAGGACTCTGTAATGCAATGGACGCAGGACTCTGCAACACAATGGACGCGGGGCTCTGCAATGCAATTGACTCTCTGGAGCTTCAGACAACAGGCATAGAAGTGCACAGCTCCAGCTGCTCCCAGCACGTACCAGAAACTTCATCATCCGCTGTTCCGGCCACTCAGTTGCTCTTCTCTATCAGCTGCCAATTACCGCCCCCCCAGGCTAAGCTAGTGCTGGTCCTGGCTGTCAACATGCGGTGAGTCCTCCAGCCCTGTCCACCCCTACTACCAGTGGTGTCACTGTTCCTGCCTGCCACTCTGGACCAAAGGGACAGCTGATGTGGGTCCCTGTAACTTATGGGACCCCGGGCAGCTGCCCCTTTTGGCCTGCGGTAAAGATGGCCCTGAATGTAGTGCACAGCCTAAGGAGAACGATACAGTAATGCAATGGGTCTCCCTGTGTTTCCTCTGTTATATACCTAAATAATGAATACACAGCACACCAACATACCTTGAGAAAGAGAATACCTCGGCCCCAGGGTCGGTTGCTATTGGTTACCGCAGCTCAGTAATCTCCATGTCTAGGGGTAGTTAGATTCACTTTGCCCATTAGGACTTACCACCCTCCATGGTGACCGAATAAAGTGTAGACTGTAGATATGATGCTGAGAACTTTTATTAGTGAACTTCAGGGAGAGAAGTTGAGGGTCAGGATCATCCAGCCTGGTGTAAGCTACTTTTGTTCCCCATGGTCCCTGTGTGTGTTGTACAGTAGCCACTGCTCCAAGCTCGCTCCCATGATGGACTACAATCTCAAAACAAATTAGTAAACATAAGTAACATGAGATTGTAGTCCATCACGGGAGCGAGCTTGCAGTGGTGACTACTTTACAGCACACACAAGGACCATGGGGAACAAAAGTAGCCCCCCTCCAGAAGGAAGGACAGTGCCAGCACCAATTCAGAGATGATTCTGAAAACGTTTGCCGACAGCAATATCGATTTTCCATTTGTCCCTACCACCCGGCCAGTGAACTGGTTTGCAGCAGACAGACGGATGCCAGGTTCCCCGGCTATCCACTCTGGAAGTAATACTGTATCTCAGGATAATTGGCATGCTTATTAGATTGATTGCCGCTGTGCCAATTTTAATGTAAATAATTAAAAATATGTAATGCAAGATTACATATAAATATTTAGGGCCCATTTACATTTGTGCTGTGCAATATCAGAAAGGGTGATGGGAGGATTTCTAGCTAAAATGACAGACAAGTTTTAGAGGGCAGCTTTTTAAAACACTAAACCTATGACGCACTCTACGTAGGTCAATCATGATGGTGGAATCTGTGATGTAAGTGCTCATGTTGCCTCTTTGGGCTGCTGAACATTGTGATGAAGCAGAACTGGTGGATCATCTATACTTACTTTGAGTTAGAGCAGGCTACTTTAAAGAGACAGTGTCACTTTTGCCTATTGAGTGGGTTGGTCTTTCACGGGACTCTGTCCTGAATGGGCAGGTGACAGTGTCTCTTTAAAACTCTAAACCTATAAAGCACTCTGCATAGGTCAACCATGATGGTGTAATCTGTGATGTAAGTGCTCATGTTGAACCTGGGGTCTGCTGAATGTTGCGATGAAACAGAACTGTTGGATCATCCAGGAGATGAACATATCAAGACTTAGGAGCTAATGCCATCCTGACTGATTCCTCATGATGTACAAGACATCAGTCCTAGAAAGAAGCACTGGCACCTCCACAAGATACAGCAAGCTTCCCTTCTTTTCCCCCCAGTGATCAAGCACTGATTCTGAAACAAAACAAGAACAGGACACCTGGGTGTATAACTACGGCACCTTAATTGTATTTGGTGTCACTACTAGTATAAGAGAGATCATTTGGAGTATGATAGATGGGACCACATTGGACCACAGCTGGGATTTGTTTTAGATGTGTAACTCATATATATGGGCAGCTTTATTATATCCCTGGATGCCTTCATTAGTTTTGCATTTCATTACAACCTATCCAGGTGCGTCTGTACTTGTCAACCTTGCAGTAGGGAAATCTATAACTGAGATGACTATGCTAGAAGAGCATCTTGTATTCTCTTTTTTTTCCTCTTCTTTCTTGATGGGGGAAAATCATAAGGAGTGTCTACAGCACTGTTTAGAGTTCCCTGGTGCATCCACACAACAAATGTCATTGCTTGCCCTTGATACATCTGTCTGTTGGAAAGAGACATTTGCAGTGCGAAGGTGCACTGAGGCTGGAGTGTACATACTGGACACTCCATCTGCAGTACAGCTCACCACCTCCCATGGCCACTTCACCTGTCACAGAGTAGTTTACTAATGGGTGGGTGGAGCCTAATGGGGAATTTAAAGGACTAGTTCCCCATTGGGTCCATTCCCCAGGTGAATGACAGCAAGCAGTGTTTAGAAGACATAGCCAATAGACAGCCTGCTTTTGGCTATGGAATCTGCCTACTACCTGCTGTCAGTCACTAGCAGAGGGTACCTGATGGGGAACTAGTCCCTCAGCATCCCCTTCAGGCTTCAACCAGTGTCTGGTGGGGAGGGGGTAGCACAGACAAACAGAAGAGCTTAGAGTTAGTCTTAATTACCTCCAGTTTTGTTAGCTATGAATTGGACTTATTTCTTTTTTAATTTAATTCAGCACCAGTTTGTGGCACTATTAAGAACTACCTGAGTCTGTCATATGTGCTGATAACCCTACCGAAACTGGTGAATGGGCTTTTTTGGATTTGCTGGCTGATCTTTTGAAGGCCCATGCCACCATAAAATTGCCTTTAATTAATGCTCCCGTATGACTTCTAGGTGAATTGGGTGCTGTTTGTAGCTGAGCAAGGGTCTGTGTCCACGGGCGTGGGGCTTGTGTCAAAGACATCAGCTTAACATAAGTGTAAGACACTTATTAGAACATATAGAACATATTAGAATATATAGAATGGTAACTCTACTCTCAGCAAAGCAGCAGGTGTAAAGATAACACAAAGGGGCTGAGGTATGAGCCTTAGTTTTTGCCAGTGTATAACTGGGTGAATGGTTCCCACAGCAGTACAGCCGCTAGATGAAGCTAGAGGAGCAAAGAAAATGCGTATACTCCTCTATGCCATCTTGCAGCTGAAATGCCTTGCAAAATCTTTTTAATACATCGGCCCCCAAATGTCTTGGCACAGCTGATAAAACACCCACGCTATATTCCCACACTAGTCAGTACACCTATACCAGTAAGCTTACATCTATAAACATTTAAATCAAAACCAGTGTCCACAATAATGCTTGAAGATATTCAGTCAATCGAATCACATCCCTAAGAAGCTCCTCCTCACAAATTGTCCTTCAGATCCCCATACAGCCGATAAATGTAGGATCACTGTACTTCTCTATGGAGACTGACTAAGATCGTACTGTGGTGCACTGGATGTAATATGTTAACAGCTACCCCCAGGCACTTTACTGCTTGTGTGGCATTCTAGAGATAATTTCTTATTCAGAATCATTGACAGCTGCAATTGATCAACAGTTGACCTCCTACTGACCTGAATTTGTCCTGCTTCAAGGAGGGGTTTTCATGTGTGTTTTGCGTAGACCTAAAGATATATATATACATGACCAAAGGTTCATGGACAGCTGACCATCACACTCACCTATATGCCCAAAAGTATGAAACCCCTTCAAATTATTTAGTACAGGTGCTTCCAGTGAAGGGCACTGTTAGCATCAAAGACATTTGAAACAATTAAGCACTTCCAACCTTGTGGGAACAGTTTGGGTGAAAGCCCTTTTCTGTTCCAGTATGACTGTACCCCTGTGGTGAAATTCAGCTGCATAAACAATTAGTTTGATGAGTTTGGTGAAGATAAACTTGAGTGGCCTGCACATAGTCTTGACCTCAACCTACTGAACACTTTTTAAATGAAATGGAACTCTGATTGCAATGCAGATCTTTCCACTCAACATCAGGACCAGACAACCTCACAAATGCTATTTTAACTGAATGGACTCAAATTCCCGCAGACACACTCAAAAATCTTGTGGAAAGCCTTCCGTGGAGAGTAGAGGCTGGGGGAAACGATTGGGGTTGGAGAGATTCCACAATAATACCTATGGTTTGGGAAAGGAATTTTCAGCAAACTCAATTAGCTGTGGTGGTCAGGTGTCCACAAACTTTGAGGCCATATAGTATAAGTTTAGTAACTGAAACGCTTCGATGTAGAAACATTATTAAGGAACAATTTCTCCCACCTAGAAAACAGAACATTCATTCTTCTTCTTCTTCTGTTTTTTTCTCAAAAGAACTGGTTAAGGACAATTTCTTCGAAAATATTTTGCAAGATTTTTAGAACACAAAAAACAAGAAGTGACTATCATCTGGTTCAGTGGAGGTCTGCAGGCTGTCAGCCAAGCACTACAGTTCATTTTACACAGCTTCAGCTTCTACCCTGTAAAAAAAAATGGACTCCAGAATGTATCTTTACCCTTCTAGCTTAGGAAAACATTGAAAACCACAATTGAAACACAGAACACATAAGTGCATTTGCTGTAACACTTTGTTACATAGGACAAATAAACCTCTTTAAAACCTCTTTAAAGCTTCAGAATATCAGAATTGCTGCTAACCGCCTTCGGCAACGTGCAATGTTTTTCTGTCTTTGGAAGAAAGTAGTCTTTTTTTTAGCAATTTTTTTTTTACTTTTATAGTGAGCCCAGAGTTTAAGTCACTTATATAAGCAAAATAATACATGTTTTTAATTACAAAAATATATATGTTTTACATTGCTTTAATATGATTTTATCACTATGATATAAAACTTAAACAAAAGCTACCCTTAAAAAAAAATATGATGAATGCTTACCTGTCTGGTATGCGGTTAGTCCAAAGCTTGTTCTTTTGCATAGCTGCAGGCCCCGTTACTATCTAACACTTGTGGATGTTAAATATGCATACATTGAAGATTATATTTCACTGCAATCATGTGGGCTTCTTGATTAACAACAGCAGAGGTAAAGTAAAAGAAGGGCCATCCTGTTGCCTCAGGTGGCATCTCTTTGGTTCACACGGAGCTGTGGTAGGCAGAGCCACCCCCTTTCCAGCCAAAGCGCCCCAGGTTGCTAAAAGCTGGATGGGCAGATATTTTGGGCCATACACATTTCCCTGCCCAGCTCTAAGCAACCTGGAACACTCAAGCCGATGACCCTCTCAGCTCCTGGCAACCAGTGATGTCAGTGGCTGCTAGAAGTTGAGCCGGATGCTCCGGCCAGTGTCCCGCCCAGTTCCTGGCAACCAGTGAAATCAATGGGCAGGGAGCTGAATGGGGAGATAATGCGGAGGCCACAAACCCATGTGATCAATCCTCTGCCAAGAGGTGGAAATCAAGATGCTGAAAATCCATTTCCTCCTCTTCACTCTCATTCACTTCTGTCAGTGACTCCACTTAATTGTGTAAATCGTCAAGTCTGTTTCTTTCAAAGAAAGACCCCCACCACCACCACCACCACCACCACCACCACCTCAGGCAGCAAAAAGGCTAGGGATGCTCCTGAGTATTGGCCACAATGGGCATACATTGTATTCAATGACAGGTTTGTTAGGCTTGCACTAAGAAACAGGAGCTATAAGGGTCCATTCACACTAGCGTGTATTAATGTGGTTGCACACATTAGCATCCTTTGCATTAAAGCAGCACATTCATTATGATCGGGCTGTCAACGCCTCACAATGGTTGAAAAAAGCGCATTACCCTTTTTTAAAATAATGCAGCACACCGCAATGCATGACATATATAGTTCTATAGTTCCACCAATCAGGACTGGACATCTACTCCATTTTTTTCCCAAAATATAGGGGCAGTAGAAAATCAGGGATAGCCAATCTGATTTCTACAATCCATGTGTAGCGCTCACCCCCGAAGGAGCCGCTGAAATGAACGGGTCTTCCATAGCCTGTCTAGGGATTATTAAAAACACATGGCTGCCCCAATAGCACTTACCACTTCCAGTGGTTACCGACAGATTGAAGTCCAGACAATAGCTCCAAGATGATTCTCTTTATTTCCGAACTCCAGGGAGAGAGGGAAGAGGGTCAGGCACATCCAGCATGAAGGTAGACTCCTTGTACTTGAAACAGAGCAAAGTAACTGCTGCCACCACAGACTTAGACCTTTAAGCCATACAGGCAATCTGTGTGGAGAACTTCTGGCAAGCAGTACTGTCAAGGGTCTTGTTCAGGTTCAACTTCAGACATGAGTGGCTGACTACTGGGCCTCCAGACTCAGGCCCCAGTATCCAGGCCTAGGCCCCTGACTTAGGCCTAGTCCATTCTATCTCTTCAGCAGCAAGCATCCTGTCCCAGGCCAGGAGGGCCCTGAGGAGGGGAAGAGGAAGAGACTGTTGCATCAGCCACACTCAGCATTTATATCCTCTCCCAGCATGCATCACTGCTATTGTCCTGCAGTGATTGGCTGGGAGACATAAATGCCCAAAGCAATCCTCATTGGCTGTTCTGCCCTGTGTGGTAACACCCCACCCACAGGCAGACACAGCTTCACAGATTGTTCTGTCACAGTTGAACTGAACATAGACTATAGAAATATTTTAGCACCCCAGAGAATAATACTTTCAAGGAGTTTGGAATGTTCACTCAAAACATTATGTGAATTTTCATTACAATTATCCAATCACATAAAAATCAAATTCTTGTTTTCTTTGATGACCCGGTTTTACCACTATGGGTACCAAGTCCTGTTTTCTTAATAAACTGAATGAAAAATGAAAGAGAGATGAGCTCATCGATGTGCTGTTTCTCCTCTCACTGTCCAGTCACAAGTTGGGGGAGGGACGAGACCTGTAAGTGTTACTAACCTAAATCAGAGAACATTCAGGTCTCCTACCCTGTCAGGCAAGGCTGTGCTATGTGGTAGAGGTGTGTAAATATCAGGCCTTGATCGATAGAAATACAAATCCTTTTGACAGGTAAAACAAAACAACTTCTGGTTGGCTGATAGTGATCCTTATAGTTGCTCCCATTAACAGTAATAGAATATAAAAAGTAGATTCAACCTAACTGAATAGGCCAGAGTCCAGACTGCGTTGAGAAAAGTGCAATGCAAGAAAAAGGCTGCCAAAAAACTCCAGTCTACACTACCCTTTAAGACTATTCTCATGTTTCAACAGCTGCTCTCGAGATGCTTCCAAAATGTGTTCCAAATGTCCATGTACACAAGCCCGTGATTTGTCTAAGCATTTATGCAGTGTGTCTGGGGTGTCTAATATATATGCCCAGCCCAAGTTCATCTGGATCCCCAAGCTATCCCCTTGAGTATTTCATCTCCTCCTCTAGCGCTGACGGATTGCTGAAGCATTATGTGATGTAAGCTCTCTATGACTGGGCCTGTAACTGTTAGTGTGTGTTGAATTGTTCCTGTCTTATGTAATTCGCCTTGCTGTCTACCAATGGACATCCAAATATCTTTCCCATTCCTCGTTATCATGTTCAAATCCATCCTCCTCTCTGTTCCAATATGATATAGTTGATTGGCAAGTATAGGAAGATGTCTGTCTGTCTGTTGTACAGTAAGTTCCTGGACATCTGAGCACCAATAGCCATTCTAAGTCTTCAACAAAAGGTAACCGAAGAAGAAGAGAGCAGTGAGACCAAATACTCCTTCCTGGATATCTTGCTGGGTGGAAAACTTTCCCTAGCAGTCCTGAGTCTGTCTCACATAAGGACTAGACTCCACGAATCTTCACCAGATATAAGATCTTTATTAATATGATGATAGACATACTGTCAATCCTTCAGTGTGGGCAACTTGTCCTTAATGCATTTCACCCATTGCCATTAGGCCATAGGGTTTATTCATAGAAATCAAACCCAATGGGTGAAACACATTAAGGACAGGTGGTCCATGCTGGAGGATTGACAGTGTGTCTTTCATCCCTTGAATAATGTTTTTATACCTTAATCTGCTGTGACGTGACAGAAAGGGTTTCAGATCTTCGGTTTTCTGATCTGTAGTATGTTAGGGCCCGCTGGTGACGAGAAAACTGCCCATTGACTGTCAGAAGAAACGGGGGGTCCTCGCAGCATCCTTAAAACTACCAATGGCAGCAAGAAGATATAGGAACATAAGGGGAAGCAGCAAGACCACATGGGGAGGGGAGGGATAAATGATTGCTGGCCTCCACTACCAGAAGAGACACTGCAGAGGGTCATGTGATGGATAATGTCGGTAAGTAAAAAATGGTTTTAGAAGGATTTTTTAATAATGTATGAACAAATATGGTTGGGTGGGGTGGGGGATGTTTTGCCCTAAGATAAACTTTAACGAATGTCCTAATTTTGCATGGAACATTACTATGTTTTTTTTTCTTGAATAACATAAAACTATAAAAAAAAAAACTTTTATTTCCTTTAATCAAATATTTTAAGAGAAGTAAAATTCACTTTGTAGACATTTGTTTTCCCCAAGTACAAAGACTTTACTTGTCTATTATTTATTTATTCAAATAATTTTATATGGGTTGGAAAGCTTGTGTCTTTTTCTGAAGCCATTGACTTAATTTGGTAACTCCGACCTTTTCAATTTTTTTCCCTAAAATAAAAAGTACAGTTGAGCTTTTTTTTTCCACTTGGCTATTTAATAAAATGGCAAAAACAATATAACTGATATCTGCTTTATGCCTCAATGTCAATAGAATAAGTCATTGTTTATCTCTGGTCCAGCTGCATATATTTTACTTTTTTAATCATAAAATATTTTTGTTATGATGGGGGACACATGGGAAAAACACCAAAACATGTTCTTTTTGATGTCCCCATTTAAAGCTTGGTTTCTGCCAAGTTTCAATAAACTCTGTGATGTTTGCCAGGTTTCTTACTTAAGCAATAAATGCTCAAAATAAAATAAAAGAGAAACAATTTTATAAGTGAATCTTAAACTTGCCTTTTAATTTTGTGAGGTCTTATGCATGAGAAACAAGAAAAAAAATGTTGACGACTTACTTCACAGAACAAAAATGGGTATGTTGCTTCAGGACGGCACAAAGTTTGTCCAAGTTGGCACATCAATAAAAAGTTGCACTTTGGAGAAAATTGCAAAGTTCCAACCAGCCCGTGTTAAGTAAAGAATAAGTGGACTGTGTGGTTTTAAAAAATTCCTTTTTTTTACATACTAAATACTGCCTCATCCTAAATTTGGCAACCCCAAAATAGCTCTTATTGCAACACTGGGGAGCTCTTGCTCACTACTGAACACACAATGCTCAAGAGTCAGGTTGGTTGTTAAAGACTTACAAAAGCCTGGAGCTATGGAATAAAAGGGAATAAGCGTAAGGCCTGCATGACAAGAGTGGGAAGGGGAACTAGGGTAGGAAAAGGTTAAAGAGAAGTTGGATAAGGGGGTCATGGGAAGGACACATACCGGATTGGAGGATAGTGGTCTTCCAGGAGGGGCTTCGGATGGGAGAAAGGAAGGAGGCGTCCCAGGAGTCCAGTTGGTGACTGGCAGAAGAGCGAGACAAACAATTGGTGTGGTTTCTGTGGTTATGGTATGGTTGTCACAGCAGGGGTTTGGCGGTTTGGGATCCTTGAAGGCATTGGTCTGTGGTTGGATACCTTGACGGGGGGGGAGCCATCTGTGGTGTGGGTGTCCTTCTGTGGTGGCAAGGTAAACCGGTTATGGCCGGGTAATAGGGACCAATGTGGGTCTGCAGGCAATTTAATTACATCCCGAGGCGGTGTATGGCGGCTGGGGGCATTCAGGTATAAATGTGCCCGCAGATACTGGTCTGTATATAGATAGAGTTATAGTACCTTCAAGGATCTTGAAACCAACCAGTACGGTTATTGGTTGTTGTTGTTGTTATGCATAAAATGTTATTTATAAAAGTTTGTAATAAAAGGCTGCTGTGACCATTTAAACTCCACCTGTTGTGGAGCGTATTACTTAGGTAAGGTTGGGGTTGGGTTTATCATAGAGTTGTTTAATGAAGGGACCTCTGAGCTACCTTAGTCATGATTTCTGATGGCCATTCTAGAGAGGATATACCTGTGGGGTGAGATGGGGCAGGGTGGGTTCCCTCTTGAACTTCAGGAGGGCTCCTGGGGTCTTTTGCTCAAAAGGAGTGCACCTAAGCCTAGTAGGCTGAGGAACAGAGGAGGTCTTTCTGCTAACCTTCTTCTTCTACATAGTCATCCCACCACATTAAGTGACTCTTTGGCCTGTGATCCATTCTCTTTAAAAATACTCACTTCATCCTCCATTTACAAGTTTATCTTTAATGCAGCTGTACAAAATGAATCAGGCCACTGCTCTCTGCCTGCAACTTGAGGTGGAAAAGCTGGTTAAGCGCAGAATCCATTTTACATTCATGTTCAAGACTCCATTTTGTTTTTGCATAACTTCCTCTTTTTGTAACGTTCTAGCCATGTGAGCTGTTGGTAAAGTGACCAATACTCACAAATATGGCATAGTTTCAAAGACCGGACAAAGTCAACCCCCCCACAAAGGACTACTAGAATAGATTTTCTTACTTAAAATTAATCTTTTAAAATAGGTACTAAACTAAGGCAATTTTGGGAGTGACTTTGTGGTTGTAAGCAATTAACTATCTCATTGCTGTGATAAATAATCAAATATTATTGGATGATTTGTATTTCCATGCCTGCCCAGTGTGGGATGTCACTGGGATGTATCTCATCAATTATCCTAATGTGGCTTCACTTAAAAACTCATGTAACCTATTGGGACGTAGCAGAATGTTTGTATTGACATCCTGCCCAACACGTATTGAATAAACTTTACTTATGACAAGCACACGAATCTCTGTTCCTGGTAATCGCAAGGTCTGGTATTCCTGCCAGTACAAACTTTACTGAGATTTAGAAAAGGGTAAACGTGAAGCTCGAAACAGGTTGCAGATGTCTGTGGGGAAAATATTACAGCATATCATTCTTCACAAACAGAATCTCTCATCATCTCCTCCTCCCAGCTCTCCCAGCTCCCTCTTCTGTGTGTAGCTGCCCTGCCTTAAGCAGGAGTGTCCATTTAAATTTAGAAGCTGTCAGACTGTATTCTGTCTGATTTAAAAGTTCAGATTTCTGAAGTTTCTCCTGAGGTCTGGTAGGTGTTTGCTTCTGCCCGTTGCTGGTAATAGTATGGGAGGATGCACGAATCAGAGTGAGGAATGTTTACACCTCCCTGGCCAACTGCTAGGAGGTTTGTTGTGAGTGACGCATGCTGTGAAAGGGTATAAATTATCAGGAGTGACCTTTGGAATTCAGTTGAGTCTCCCCCCTATGCTGCGGCCTATAGGGGGGAGTGCTGTGGATTGTTTGATCCTCCTAGACCTGCATTGATTTCTTCTGAAATGGATTGGTAGCTGTTACATAAAGTATTTCATAACAAGGAGCTAAAGACACACATTGCAATATTCGCTTGAAGGTTCTCTATCTGTGAAGGCTGCAAGTACTTGATGCTTTATTTTTGGAGTCTACAACACCCTGGGTGTCCTGTTCCTTGAGCATCATATCATCTGTGCAGAAGTCAGTTTTATCAGTCGCCAGGGGAGGGCCAGTAAGTGCTTTTGGGGCAGCAATAGAACTGTAAACCCTAGACAGGATAGGAGGGACCGATCTATCCAGCGGCTCCTTCTGGGGTGAGCACTACATGTGTTCCCTTGACATGAAAGGTGCTCGCTTTGTGGTCACATGTAGTAGTTTCATAGCTCCAGAGAGTATGTCTTCTCTCCCTGACTGTGACTGTTCTCATTCATCCAGGTCATGGCATATCTGTAAAAAATAAATCATGGCAACTGGATTTGCTGTATTTTTTCTTGAAGAAGTTTCTCAATTCAGAATTGAGAATTTTGTACAAGTCACAGAAAAGAGAAATAATGTCACCAGCACACCATTCTTTGAAAATCAATGATCCATTTTAATGGCATATTGCCATCCAAAACAAGCGCTTTCGGGGCCGCAAAGGGTCCCCTTCATCAGACTCAGAATGACACATAGGTAACAGATACATCAACCTTATATAGACATCACACAGTGAAAATAAAAATAGACCACTCCCATATGAAAAAATGACATCACTGAATCCATTCCCGCCATAACTAGTTTAAATCTAAATTCACCTTGACTGTTCCAGGTGCACCGAGGCGCGAGGAGAAACCGGGCCGTTGTACGGCCGGAGCGGGTGGTTGTCAAGGTGATAGGACGCTTTCTCGGCCGCGAGTGCCGCCCATCTTTAGTGCGCATGTCAACTGTAAAGGGCGCAGAGCGGCTTCCGGCTTGCGTTCCATCGTCGCTGCGCATGCGCGTCACGTATCTTGGCAGAGAAGAGGAGGGCAAAGCTGAAAACTGGCACTGCCGCATCCGTAGAATATGGAACGCACAACACTAGTAGCTTGCGAAAGGTGCCCGGATCCTTTCGGCCAGCGCTCTTTCAGTGAATGCTGGCCGAAAGGATTGTGCAGGATCGATTGGGAAGCAGACCCTACCTATCGACTACCGATCACCGGGACCGACGTGCCGCCTCACAGCCTCCTCCCTGCAAGTGTAATGTAAATGGGTAAGCCGTATATATATATCTCACTGATTGTGCATTCAGGGAGAGTGTTTTCTAACCGCATGTAATATCACATACCATTACATGCGGTGTGCAGGCGTTTACATGCAGGTGCTGTCATCTGATCATTAACTTGAATAGGTGACAGCTGCCACTTGTAAATGCCAGATTAGGGATTCCTGATGCAGTAAAATGCAAGTTTCTGATGCAGGAATCCCTAATCGCACCTAAACCTACAGATATGAAAGGGGCCTCATTGTGAGTGTATATTAGTGTCTGTAGTACCAAAGCGGATATAGTTATATTTTATTTTAAAGTATGAAATTTGGCAAGCAGCCCCCAAGAGAAAAAAAAATTTGTCGAGTGGCCCCTGAGACGGAAGAGGCGGGGGGCGAAGACGGAGCTCCAGTCGGGCAACAAAGATAACAAGGAGGCTGTGTCAGGCGCCAAGATTGAGGAGGCGGTGTTCCAAAGCAGTCAGGCCGTGCAAGCTAAGAGGACTGTGCTGGCAGAGCCCAGCATAGATTCTGCACAGCCCACCAAAGAGTCTCAGGTGGGCTGTGCAATACCCTTTGGTGAGCTCTGCAGGATCCATAGGGGGCTCTGCAGCCTGCAAAGCCCACCACAGATCCTGCACAACCCCCCTGAGATGCTGCAGACTGCAGGGTCTCAGGGGGTCTCTGCAGGATCTGTGGAGGGCTTTGCCGGGTCTTAGGGGGGCTTTGTGGGATCCATAGGGGCCTCTGCAGCCTGCAAAGCCCACCACAGATCCTGCACAACCCCCCTGAGATGCTGCAGGATCTGTGTGGGGCTTTGTCGGGTCTCAGGGGGCTTTGCAGGATCTTTGGGGGGCTTCGCTGGGTCTCAGGGGGGATTTGCAGAATTCATAGCAGGCTCTGCAGCCTGCAAACCCCACCACAGATCCTGCAGAGCCCCCCTGAGATCCTGCAGGGTCTCTGCAGGATCTGCGGGGGGCTTTGCTGGGTCCCAAGGGGCCTTTGCAGGATCTGTGGTGAGCTCTGCGAGGTCTATGGTGGGCAGAGCCCACCACAGATCCTTCACAGCCCCCTGAGACTGCAGGGCTGTGCAGGATCTGTGAAGGTCTCAGGTGGGCTTTGTAGGATCTGTGGTGGGTTCTATGGCGGGCTCTGCAGGGTCTCAGGTGGGCTTGGCAGCCTGAGACCCTGCAGAGCCCACCAGAGATCCTTCACAGCCCACCTGAGACCCTGCAGAGCCCACCACAGATAATGTAGAGCCCACCACAGACCCTGCAGAGCCCACCTGAGACCACAGCCGGGTGGGGTAAATTTAGTGTGTGTTGGGGGGGGCCCGAGTTTTGTCTTGCCTAGGGCAGCCCTAAACCTAAATATACCACTGAGTGTACCGACCTTTGGCTGCTGATTCACCGACTACTCTCATTGTCTTCTGCTACATACCTGATACCTTTGGCTACTGACCTCGGCTTGTTCGCTAACTACGCTTCTGCCTGCTCCTATACTACTACCGTCTGCTC
This sequence comes from Nanorana parkeri, assembly GCF_000935625.1. Taxonomy (NCBI): domain Eukaryota; kingdom Metazoa; phylum Chordata; class Amphibia; order Anura; family Dicroglossidae; genus Nanorana; species Nanorana parkeri. Next base: position 603,036 of record NW_017307319.1, read on the forward strand.
GTGTACCGAGCTCGGCCTGTTATACCACGAATTTGCCTGCTGTTTCTGAGCCTGATCCCGGATCGTGACACCCAGGATGTTGTAGACTTCAAAATAAAGTCTATTGGATGTTAATGCACAGGCATCACGCACTAGATATTTACCGACCAGGCTGCAGCTAATGCAGAATACCCCCTGGCAAGGAATGTATGGATCTGG
>NW_017307319.1:603387-607027 GCF_000935625.1 Nanorana parkeri
GGGGGGGGTGTTTTTTGTTTTTTCTTAGAGCAGAACATAGTTTAAGATGAATAACTCTTTTTTGAATAATGCCCCCTATGTTAAATTGTTGGCACATGCAAAGTGTCAGTAGGTTGAGGAGCATTTTCACATTTTGTAACGTCTAACTGAACTCAGGGGTTATGTCTATAACTAAAAGGTTCTCCGGGGACTCAAAAAAGAGTTGTAATAACAGTACAGGAAGCTCCCACAATCCAAGCAGGTTGGGGCAAAAGGGTAAAGGATATAGTTTACTTATTTTTCTGACAAAGAGGCAAATAATCTTAAAAACGTAAAGAAGCAAATGAGACAGGAGCAAATATTTACCAGATGAACCTCCTGTAATGGATTCACTGCGTGCTGAGATCATTTGTATTAAAATGTTTACATTGAATGTTAAATTTAGAAGACTTCATGCGACAAATAATGCAAACAAGATTGTGTTTAGGCATGCAATGTGGAATAAATAAAGATGAAAACATATGTACTCTTTGAAGTCGAGGAAACGTCAGCCGCTAGTTGCGAAACCTGAATTCCTCGCCGTGCATTGTGTAAAGAGTTTGACATAAAGCAGAATTTTAGAAAAAAAAAACAAAAAAAACATTTTTTTCCCCCTCAGCCAAAGCTATTAAAGTGTCTGTAAACCTTAACAAAGAACTTATCTTATTTGCTCTCTTTTGATCTATTAAATATACCATTCAAATGTTTTGTTTTTATTCTATTTAATACGTGCAACAAAAATACCAGGTGATCCTACCAGAAATATTGTGAGCTGATAACTTCCTGTGAGCCCTCCCTGTGTTGACTGCAGTGGCGTCGCTACAGGGGGACAGGGGGGGGCAATTGCCCCCCCTAGGTTTTCACTTGCCCCCCCGTGTGCCCCCCCGCCAGGGATCGGCAAGGTGTCCTTGCAGGGTCCGCCGCGGTCGTACGGAACAAACTGTTATCTGTTACATTGTTCTCAGCTGTCTCTGAGGATCTACAGAACCTATTCCCTTCATGTAATCAAGGTAAGAGGTTTGTAGTTCAAATTAGGAGAGTATTTTAAGAGGACAACACTTCTTTTTTATAAATAAAGTACAGTAAGTCAGCGTTGTGACTGTAGGAGACGAGGAGTGTTACTAGATGCCCAGTATGCATTCCAGCCAGGGCCCGGTTTCCCACAAGGCCAACAAGGGCCCGGCCTTGGGGCAGCAGGGAGTAGAGGGGTGTGGAATTCCTATCTCCCGATGCCCAGGACATGCAGCTCCAGTCACCAGGCGGGTAGTTATGTTCTACATTTAGCCCTGCTTTGGACAAGCAGAGCTAAATGTAAAGGAGGGAAGCCGCGATGTCACCGAGATCACTTGTATGCAGCCTGCAGGTCTGCCATTCTCTCTGGGGGCGGGGGGTTGGCGGGTAGGGGGGGCGCATTGAGGAACCTGGCCTTGGGGCAGCAGAGAGAGTAAATCCAGCCCTGACCCCAGCCCAGGATTTTCATAGAAGGTCTGCTTTAAAAGGGAGTACGAGAATTGGTAGATGCTCCTACTATCAGTGTTCACAGAGCATTGTGCTGGAACTCCTGCGACAGCTGAGATGGGAAGGCTGTGTGTACAGTGTTCCTGTCTCACTGTTAACACAAAGCAGACTGGACAACATAAGTTCTCCGGTCTGCTCCCCGCTCTCCATCCTGAAATAATTTGCTATGGTCCCGGGTCCCCCAGAAGAGTCGGGGCCCCTGAAAGCCATGGCGGGGAGGGAGGCAGCCAGCTGGGAGGGAAGCAACCAGCAGACAGGGACAGACCATGGCGGCGGGGGTTTGAGACGAACGAGCAGGCTAAATACAAGTGTTGTAGGCTGTACATCTAGCCCTGCTTGACCGCAGCAGGGCTAAATGCAGGAAAAAGCATTCGCGTGCTCTCTGCTCTTGCCCAGCCACGGCTGCTGCAGCGGCATCTGGTGGCGCAGCAGGAGAACTGACACTGCTGCGATAGGGGGAGGCTGAGGAGCCTCTCACCGAGTGCAGCAGAAGACACGCAGCGACCCACTCAACAGCGGGTTGCGACCAGTGGCGTCACAAGGGGTGTGCGGGGGGTGCGGCCCGCACTTGGGTAACACCATTGGAGGGGTAACACCATTGGAGGGGTGACACCAAAATGGCTTGCAGTCATTTTCGGAAAATCAGGGCACTTGGTCATGGACCGAGAGCCCGCCAGTTTCGGGAGAGAGAAAGCGACCCAGCAGCAAACCTTATCCCACCGGGTGACTATCCCCGCCTCTCCCTGCCAGCGTCCATCACCAAGATGGCCGCCGGCAGGTACCAATAACATGTCTGCGCATGCGCGATGACGTCACAGCAGGGTGTCACCCGGTATCCGCTCCGGGTGACACAAGGCCTCGGGACACCCGTGGTTGTGACCCACTTTTGGGTCGCGACCCACGGGTTGTGAACCACTGCTCTACAGGATCTATGCTTTCAGGAAATATATAATTCTAGGGTGAATTTTCGGGCCTAAAATGTGGATTATAAAATGTGTGCAAAAACAGCTCTGGCAGTGAAAGGGCTAAACCACATATAATAAAAGGTAACCTTTGTAATCCCCCCTAGCTGTCCTAGGGGGGTCTGTCCTGACCCACTGTCATTTTAACTGGACAGCTTGGTGCGAATGTAAATATGGGAAAAACATATGAACGAAACCATGTGAAAAAAAAATCAAAAATACTTTTTGGACTGTCTCTGTTTGTTATTTGTACTTATTTTTTTTTAAATTAATACAGTTTTATTATATTAAAAAAATAAAAATACCACATATTACTACAATGTTAACCACATAGAGTTATCATAAAACAAAGTTTTTAAACAAAAGTGGTCCTGTAAGTAGTGAAATGTTTTAACTATAGTCGCTCCATAAATAAAAACGAATATTTTTTCGATGAAGTCATCATTCAAAGATATATTTCCGCTAAACGATATCTCTAATGATCTTCGCAGGGTCGGTCAGATGTAGTCGATAATGGAAACATGAACAGAAAAAGAGAAGTAAAATAAATATACAGCCTTACAAATCCTGTCTGAGGGATTTGGGTTATTTTATCACGGTGACCATAAACTATTTCACATTTGGCTTCTACCAGCTGTGTTTATTTAGTATTTCCTTTTTTTTCAGCCTCCTTCATAAAAAAAACATGACAACCACATGAGTAACTGTAGCAGAGTGGGAAGAAAAAGGATTTTAAACGGAGTCATGATTTATGTGCAATGCAAAATGACTTTTCTCTCTATTAACGTAAAACAATATTGCCAGAAAAAACAAGCTACAGAAAAAATAAAAATAAATACACAATGACAGTCTTGTGATGTGGAAAACATCGGCTATGAGCGGATCTGCCCGGAGAGTTTGACCAATCTTGCTTCAAGATTGCAAATTTTACTGCAAACCCCACTGAAGTCTATGGGGAGCAGGTGAGTCTTGTTATTAAATTATGTCCATTTGTAGTGCTCACAATTGAGCTATTGCCAAATACAAAGCATGGGAAGTCATGTACTGCCATGTGGTTCCTAAACCAGTCTCAAAAATGAGTAAATAAATAAAAAACAGTGTCCCTCTCTAACAACTCCAACATGCACTAAATGGTGCATCCC